>NC_024322.1:9710610-9766911 GCF_000523025.1 Cynoglossus semilaevis
AGGGTGGGAGTAGATTATGGAGAGGGTGGAGGGAATTATTTTTAGCAATCGTGAAATATTAATTATAAACTTATTATGGAAGATTAATGTAAAGTCTGAGTACTTAATGATAATGACTGTGTTCATTTATCTGATCAAAACCCTGCGAGGAATGTCTAATGCATTGTAATATTTGCTATATGCTGCAGATAGAACGGGGCCACGGAAAGGTTATGGAGGAAGGCTGTGTGGAAATGTGTCTATCCGTTACTGTCTTTGAGGATCACTAATTGGCTGCTCATATTGACCCTAGAAAACTGGGGTGCAACGACGTATTTTCAAGTCGGGGAGCTCTGGGCATAACGAGGGGCTTTACTAATAACCCAATTCATACAGCAAATGACTCCATAAGTCACTTGCCGTTTCACCAATATTTGCACACGAGGTTATGTAAGCTGTAGTAATGCACTTCTCTAATTAGCGCCGGCTGTTTTCATCCTGTGCTCCGAGGCTAGGGCAGCCGAGGTAGAAGCGCTTTTGCCAGAGCCTGCAGTGAAGTCTGTGCCTTCAGAGGTGCCATCAAAACAAGTGACAAGACACAGTGGGCTGCAAGGGCACAACACAAAAGGCTGTCTGACATGGAATAGGTAATCCTTGAAAAATCCTTGAAGACACCGTGTCTTTTTATGTCATGGACTGTGTGGGGCAGAGGAGACACAAAAGAACAGGAGGGAAAAACACATGAGAGGAAGGAGAGTGGAGTCAGCTTGTTGTGGTAGTATGTGGGCGAGGTTGCAGGGGCATGGAAAACATTGCTAGAGAAATCCAACAGCAGGGAGTCCAAGAACATGACCCCTGACCTCCCTGGAGAGCCATCATAGGCAATGCGTGTAATCCCCTCTGGATGCAAAAGTAGCCACGGCAGCTTCTCAGGGAATAAAGACCAACTCTGGCATACAGTCTTTACGGTTCCTGCCACGGAAGGTCAACATCGACAAACAGCCACGTCATTTCCAAAATACCATTGTTTATCAGTAAATAATGTCATATTTTAGATGGTTAATAGATTTCCTTTAAAACAGTATCTTCTATAACTGGGATTTCCAAAGTGTGTGCGTGTACACGAACAGCCATCGTACACAGTGAAGACTCAAATCTATCAACTCAGCATTCAGTATTTAAGTCTTTTAAAAAATGAAGTCTTGGCTTTCCACTTTGTCATGTTGGAAAGGTGTGTTTTATCATAAGAACTACAATCAGACAACAGTGACCAGTGAAGTCAATATGTCTCTAATCTAATCATAAACCTAAATAGATACAAGTTCAAACTTGTCCTTGTGTTTCCACAAACCGAAAACTAGTTCACATGGATCACCAAGGTTTAGTTTTTTTATAGCACGTTAGTGTCCTGCACCACTTCCTATTTATAAATGTCCACTAAAAGCATTTCCCCAGCACAGCTGCTCAAACACATGCCGCTGTTCATAAATGATTATTGATTAAAAGCTGTTAGAAACAACTTCTCCCCTCATTCAGTTAACAGCCACTTCATTAGGTCCACCTGTTCTACATCAAGTACAATCAGCCGCTCACACGAGCGCTGAAGTTCTCAAAGCGGGACAGAAGACCCCGTCATGTCAAAGCCGGCAGGATTGAAAGCTCTACACGGATCGGTTGGAGTGCTTGAGAAACCTGCTGAGATACTGGGATTTTCACACACCACCACATTAGGGCTTAGAGGGGGAATTATCAGAAAATGTCCAGTGAGCTGCATAAACTCACTTGCCACTACATTAGGTATTATGTGTACCTAATAAAGTGGCCAGTGAGCCCATCTGCTTTGAGGTTGGACGTGTTGTGAATTCAGAGACGGCCCCAGTTGAAATGATTTACCGTTGCCTTTCTATCATCCTGAAGTCTGACCATTCTCCTCTGACCTCTGGCAGCAACAGAGAATTGTCCAGATGAATGCCGCTCACTAGATATTTCTTTTTCCATTATCTGCAAAACCTAGACGTGGCTGTGCAAATGTTTTACAATATATTTTTGGGGGTGGGGGGAGGGGGTATACGTGGGGGAATCACAGTAGCTCAGCAGTTTCTGCAACACTCAGAACAGCCTGTCTGGCACCAGCAACTGTGCCATATTCAAAGTCACTTAAATCACCCTCCCCCACACACACCTGCACCGCCTTTAAACAGCATTCTGCTCTTAAACTAAGAGATGCATACATCTCTCTGATAAGTCTTCACACAGTGTGTGCATTACCACAGTGGTGTGTGAGGTGTAAATAAGTCATTATGCGCTTGTTTACCCTGCAGATTACATAGTGTGTCTTCACCTTGCAGACGGCTTGCTTCATGTGCCTCAGTGAGCGACTACAACACTCTTACCTCATCTGGCCTGACAGATGACATATCCCCTAACATCAGCAGTCGGCCACACCGGAGTGATATTAAACTGGGCTCTCTGTTGTTTTTCCATTTGACCTTCAGCAGACTTCCTATTGTTTTTTAATAAGTGTCTCCTTCTACGTAGAGCTCCTCTCAGGCACCGGAGGACGGGGAGGAGGGGTCGGGGGTGGGGTTCTAAATCACTGTCTTTTTTGTTTACTTCCATCTCACCTTAGTTTGGATATTTCTCAACATTACACACAACACAACTTTTTGTATTATTATTACCAATAATCACTAATTTACTATTTCCAGATTGTATGAAATCGATGAATTAACTTATATGAATTCATCTAAAGTTTTGACTCCTCATCTTCAGTACATGAACCAAACTGGATCAGAATCCTTCCTAGCTCCTGTAGTGCCCCCTGTCGGTAACTTGAATCGTTACAATGAATTTGTTGCATCAGTGACGGGCAAATAAGCAGAACAACTCTTCTATTTTTAAGAGACAATATTAATGACAGGTTTAAAATATCAGATTAGAGTAGACAATTACAATACACATTAAGATTACTGTTGTGTGTATTTAATTGTCAATACTGATGACATGTCACGATGATGTGACAAAATAATAATAATAATAAATGAATCGCTGATGAATACTGTGAACAATAATCACATTAAGTACAGGGTTCAAACCTAAAACTGATTTGATTTTTTGGACTATTTTTGTGTAATTCTTATGAATTAATAGATGGTTAGTTTAAAGTCTTGTCTTTGTTTGTCTCGTGTTTAAAAATGTTGTGATACTGTGAAAGTGTTTTGAGGGTTATGTTTGTACAACCTGTAGCCCATCACATGGCCGAGATAAAAACATGCAATTTTACCAGTAACCTCAAGGTGTCAGTAGTACCCCAGGAAAGGAACGAATTATTTTCCTTCTTTAGTATTCCTTTGTTGTTGCTGTGTTTCATCAGGATATATTGGCGGTGCAGAAAATAATCTAATAATTTACTGCAAGGAATCAAATATACATCTCTATATATAGATATACAGGTATATAATCAAATATATATTATGACCTAGAGCTCAGTATGAAAGCTTTTGTCGAAACCTGGGAATTTTTATTTGACTGCTGACCTGGTGAATCACAACATGTCCTCTGTTGGAGCTGATTTTTCTTTTAAGTCTGTAAGACAGTGCAGCAGCAGAACCTGGGAGAAATATCAATTTGATTCCAGATTGTTGCTGCAATTTGAATACACAACGTTAGGGTTCAGGAAAAAAACACGTGACGCGGCTGTACATTTTCTGATATTTATATATTTGAGAAACACCGCGGAGAGATGGATTTAATGATATACCCTTCAGTTCAGTGCAGTTCTCCACTTAATCACTGCGAGGCTTGTTTGTGGAAACATGAAGGCTGTGTCAGTCAGCTATTTACAGTCTTCCCAACTCCTGCTCAGGGCTGATGGGAGCAAGATAAAGTCTTGACATGTTCAACGAGGTCAATTGCAGCGCCAGCGTCTATGCTGCTACATACAAAGGAGGTCTCCTTAGCCCTCTTAATTAAATAGTACATCCACCTTATCGCAGTTCCTCATGCTGACAAGACTCTCGGGCGAGCAGGAGACGTCTTTTCTTTGGCTGACAGATCAAATGCTAATGGATAAACAAACAAGCAACAATCATCATGCCAGTGTGGCATGAACACCTGTGCCTCCGCTCTCAGAGGATAATCTGCTGCAGCCAGAGCTCTGCAGGCTTTATCTTTGACTGCGATGACTCAAGAGCTGAGGTAATTACCTTGGTCACACAGGTCACCGTGGAACATAATGGAAAAGAAACTCAGGCAGGAACTGAACTTACGGACATTTAACCAAGCGGGGGCAAGGACAGTGAGTGAAACGGCGAGAGAACACGGACAACGACGCCTTTTGTGACTGTGTCACATCAGTCAGTTAATGAATTTCTGTCAACGCTCACATGTCTCTCTGCGTGTGTGTGTGTGTGTGTGTTTGTGCGTTTGTATATGTGGTCTGTTCTGTCAGCTTCCTTGTTGGAGTAATTCTTTGGAAATTAATTTGTGGCTTACATTGACCTTTGCTTTGATTGTTGTGCCTCGATACTTTGTTTCCCCGTCTGCACAAAAACAGGTTGTTACCAAATTCCCCACAGAGAGGAGGGAAAAAAGTCAGAGATTGTAAATGTGAGGCAACTGCTTTATTTAGCAGTGTGCCTTTAACTCACAGGGGGATTGGGTGCAATGTTGATTGTTCACAACCAGAGCATTAAAAAAATGGAGGCCTCTATGATGTTGCCACGGTAACCCACATTGTGCCTTTAATGACAGGCTCTGCTCACATCTTGTTGGTGATCATTTGCAGTCATGACAGTATTCAATTTGCACCACACTGATTCTCTGAATTAAATAACTTATGGGGCTGCATGCGATTTTCTCACTTAATATGCATTTTCTAATGGGAAACATTTGGTGTCACTCAGCTGTTTACACGCGTTAATTAGCTGGTAATGTGTATGTTTTCATGCATGTTGTGTCACGATGCCTCACTGTACACCAAAGGATCTTGGACACATCTGCATACATGTAGCAACACGTGTTGCCGTGATCATTCCACTGACCACCAGCCCCTTCCCCCTGTGAGTTCAGTTATAGAAAGGCAGGGCAGGAGCCGTGACTGAGGCGGCGTAAACAGCATGGGTATTTCCATCACGTTTATCAAACCATCCGCCATCCAAACAATTATGGAGCTGCTTTCATTTTCAGCTCACATTTGTATGGCCCCAGGCAGCAGGAGTGATACCTGGTGGCGGGCGGTTTTTAGATAGTTGTACGTCAGCGACGTATTAATGTCTCTGCTCCATTTTGTGAAATGTTATTCCTCCTAATAGACCGGGCTTCTCGCTGTCATTCATAATCAATATTTCATCGGGATATGCATACGAATAGGAACATATGCCAGCATCCTCATTTAGTCTGAATCTCTCCGTATATGATGACAGCCGGCTGATGCCGGATACTTAATTGAAAATTCAAAGGATGAGAGGATAATAACTGGTGCGTGCTTGCACGTGCAAAAATTTGAGGATCTGCAGTCAGCGTTACAACTGGAAGTCTTCCTAAAATAGACGCACGTGTAACACATTCCCACTTTATTCAGCCTGCAACCATTAACTATCCAAAACAACAAAGCCCGTCCAGAGACAAGTTTTTGTTCCCACTGAAAACAGCCACTAAAAAAATGAGGTGTTAGTTTTTTACTGACAAATCAATGCTTCAACCATGTCAGGGTCGTGGCACGGAGCCAGTCCCAGAAGTAACAGACGAGGGCGGGGTTGTCACACTATTGAACATGGATACATCTAAAAAATGAACTGCAAAACTTTAAACTAGTGATTATCAACTGCTGGTCTGCGGGCCAAATCCAGCCCGCTGAACTGTCTAATCCGGCCGCAACTAGATTCCAAAATAAATATCAAATATTTAAATGTGATTTTTATTTCATTTTATCTGAGTGTCCTGCCCCCAAAGATGTCTGTCCAGAAGAAATACTGTCCCTCCGACAAATACAGTGGGTGACCCCTGCTTTAAACTTTGTGTCTGAGTTTGTACAGAGGCAAGTGAAGGCCGACCCCTGCTTTAAACTGAGTTTGTACAGAGGCAAGTGAAGGCTCGGGGAGAGGCCTTCAGTGAGCAGGTTGACTGAGATCTTATCAAGACTAAAATGAATTTCCTCTAAAGGTTTTTTTTTTTTTTTTTTTCTTTTTTAAAGGGTCATAGCTCATTAGCCTGCAGGACTACTTGACAAAACACTGAGTGCAGGGAAGCTTAGAATTTAAGTATGTCACCATCATTAGGTAAAAAGATTTAGAAGACTTAGAATATTCTGTGCACGATAGGAAAGGCTGCAGACTGCTGTGGGATGTGTGTGTGTGTGGGGGTGTGTGAAGGAAACTACCATCGTAAACAGAGCCACAGGCGCCAAGGATTATGTTAGAAAACAAATGTCAGCCAAAACAGTCTTCTCCTACAGCAGACATGATCCCACGATTGAACACTGGTCCAACAGACAGGTGCTGTTTGTCTTGTAGCAAAGTTGAAGTTTGACTTGGAGTTTGAAAAAAAAATAAAATTTCAAAGATGCAGAAGGACAGTCGGACTGTGGCGAGGATGAGGTCTTACATTATAAGACAGAAAAAAAAAAAAAAAACCAACAACTTTATTTTATTCACCTGGTTTCTCTACATAACCACTATTTCAGTCTAAAACACTTCTGCAAGTGGTGTTTCCTTCCTTCAGAGAATTCTTTCTTTCTGTAATTCTGGGGAATGTGTTTGACACCAGGTCAGAGCCCTGCTTCTTTGCCTCATCTAAGAACTTAAATAGTTTTGGGAAGAGAAAAAAAAAAACCAGATCAATCTAAATCAAAACCTGTGACAGGACTTTATTTATATGTAAATCGGTTTATATTCCAAGGTTGGGTTTAAATCTGATGTTTGCTCTACTTTTACAATTGTGCATTTTTAAGGGTTAGAAAACCAGATGAAAAATAATAATAATAAAAAAAATCACAGCTGAACACCTGAGAGATGTGTCACAACACAGTGAAGTTATTAAAAGCTTAGTCTTTTTAAAACTATAATAAATGTCTTGGAACTTTATGACTTACGCTTTTCGCAAGATAACATTTTTCCAAGAAACAATCTTTCACATGAAAAAAAACCAAACACGTGTCGACATGCAGACAGAGTCCGCGCTCGCCTCTTCTACCTGCAGTCTGGAACTAACTCCCATTAAAACTGACAGACGATTAATGATGAGTAAAAGCAGACAAAGATGACCACAAACAGATAGAATCCTTTCAAAGAATGATTTAAAAAAATCCTTTAAAAACAGCTGTTTTTAGTTGGCTGATAATTAAAAAGTGTAATTAAAAGAAAAAGGCTAGTGTCTGTCCAAACCCTGCGTCCTGTACTTTAGTTAATAAATCTAGTTTTGGAGTTGGCTTTTTGCTGCCGCCGCCTCCTGCAACCCCCCTTCAGTAAGATGCATTACAAGGATTCACCTGGGTCCACGGTCTGTGGTACTGTGGCCTCAATACACCATTACTCGAGAGGAAGAGAAAAAAAAAAAAAAAGGGTTAGTGGTTCAGCGAAGTATCCGGAAATAGTGCAGTTAACTTGGTTTCGTAAAAAACATGGTTTATTTTGTTTTTTTTATGTTTTATTTTTTTTCTACCTGTAAATGTTTGAATATTCCAGAGATTGTTTCAGGGTTTAATTATATGAAGACTTCGAAGTACAAATGGTATAATTACTACATTTAAGAGAGAAGAGATTATGGGGGAAGCAGAGGGGGACGCACAGGCCAAAAAGGAGTGAGAACAGGCAATACATTAAAAAGGAGGGGGGACGGGGACAGAGACAAAGACACAGAGGAGGACAGAGTTAGACAGATAGATATCACTTATTTTTAATGAACCTGTATTTATTACGGGAATCATTACAAAATACAATACTACACAGAAGTCACGAGAATTTTCCCATCAGCACATTACTAAAGTTTAGAAGTCCTGAGAAGAAACAGAGAGAGAGAGAGAGAGAGAGAGAGAGAGAGAGAGAGTAATTCATGTTCAAAACAGTCAATAAATTTAATAATGGCCAAATTAAATGTAAATGTGCTTCTTCAGAACTCTGAATATGACCAACTTTGATGTTTTTTCTCTTTTGCCTTGGTGTTTGTGCGAGGAGAGTTTTGTTTTGTCATATTGAGAGAGTGTTTGTTTCCTCTGGCCCAGGAAACAGAGAAGCATTAAAAAGAAAAAAAACAACAACAAAAAAAACAGCTGGTGCAAGCACAGCTGATAGCAGCGTGCTCACACTGATTAAATTACAATCGATTTCTGCGAAATGTCAGGAAATGCTAGGATGTAGTGTCATTTAATGTGTGTCAGACGAGGGCTGAAGGTAAGGATCTGTGTTATCACTCATATGTCACAGAATGTGGAGAGGGAGGGGGCGGCTCCGTGAGTTTAATTGGCGTTAGTAACACTTGTAGTGTGGAGTGCAGCCCGAGTCTCCTAGGCGATGCGCAGTCAATGCAAGTCAAGAGAAGCCCTCCAAAGGCTTTGAAGAGAGCCAGGTTTATTTACTTATTTGGATGAACGCAGGCTGTTTTTGTTTTATTTTTTTAAGAAGGCTGAGAAGAGTCTGCAGTGACGGGAGTCATGCAATTGGAAGGATATAAAAAGAGAAAACAATAAGTTGAATACACACAGATCAGAATCAGTCAGCACTATGACTCCCCTGAGAAAAAGAAAGCCTTAGCAGATAAAAGCTGATTTTGTTGACTAATAAAACAGAGCCGGTGATCAATATCACTGTAAATTGCCTTTGTTGGGAAAGACACCAGCAGAAGTGAATAAATATAATCATGCAAAATAGCTTCAATAGGTCTATTGGTTTATAGAACCTACTCACACATGGCCATTACTGCATAGGCAGAGAAACAGTAGAGCAGACGCCACGGAGCGTTGATCAAACGCCCGCTGAGCAAATACAAACTCAGACGATCGGCGGAAAAACAGAGACAACACAAATCCTGGTTGACAAAAACCATAAATACCAATAAGGCCGGTAATTGACCGGGAGGGAACGACCGGTCCCGTTTGACCCGAGCGTTTCTAAGGATGCAATGACATCAGAAGATTATTCTTCTGAATTACCTAGATGGTGTTTTAGTGAAAAAGCCATTAATCAAAATCACCCAATAGTTCTACAGTAAAAAAAAAAAAAGAAAAAAAATCCACAACCTTCCCGTGACAGCGCAGAGATTTCTAGCAAAGCTATAAAGCAGTGTCATGAATGACTGGCCCCACTCCAAAGCCATTAATGATGTTATGATTGAACTCTCATTCACAGAATAACCCAAGACGTTCAAAATGTCACATCACGTTTGTCAGCAACAGATTATTCCGACAGCCCAAGGGCAGGACGTCCAGACGCGCCCTTGGTTCTGTTCATTAACATCTGACTTTTAAGAGAAAAAAAAAAACGACGGTAGCAGTGGCACAAATATGGATAATTTTAGTCGTACACAACCATCTCACGGCAGGACCATTACTCACCATCAGACGGAGCAACGACCATTTCTAAGAGCTGCATTAAAACACTCATTCTGAACATGATGTACAACACTCCCTTCGCTGAAGAGTAATGATGATCTTTGTTTCCCCCGTGTTTATTTTCAGGACTTTTGTGTCACATCATTTTCACAATGATAACTTACTCTGCATGTAAATGCGCTTCATTCACGTGAAATGATTCTGTCCTGGGGAGATCTGTGAAATTCCCACACGGGCCGTGATAGATAAATTAAGAGGAATAGAGGCAGGAGTTGTCTGAAGCAACAGATGATTTATTCTCACATTTCCTCCTTTGTTTTTAACTACATCTCTGCGAGGGGTAGGTTTGGCTGTTGGGAAGGGCAGACATTCTTCATATTCAGAGCTGGCTGGTGAATTCATCACACACTTATTCAGAGGAATATCTGATGAGAATGATCCACATCATTTGAACGGTATGGCTTGTTATTTATAAACAACTGCACAGTTTACATTATTCACAATTCCCAAAAGCTGCATGAGAAATGAACCAGATGCTGAGAGTGGATGAGATTTGCATTATATCGTTTTTCCAAGGAGATGCATTGCCATTATGTTGGTTTGCCTCCACTGAAATAGCCAATTACCTTCTTGCACTGTGCTGCCACTTGCTCTTAGTTCTTGGCTGGTGTTGAGTGAGGACAGCCAGGAGTTTCGGGATCAGTGTGCCATCACATCCTTGTCGGAGAAATAGTTGCTGCATGCTGACAAATTAATTACTGTATTATTTCCATGCTGA
This sequence comes from Cynoglossus semilaevis, assembly GCF_000523025.1. Classification (NCBI taxonomy): domain Eukaryota; kingdom Metazoa; phylum Chordata; class Actinopteri; order Pleuronectiformes; family Cynoglossidae; genus Cynoglossus; species Cynoglossus semilaevis. The sequence continues at coordinate 9,720,912 of NC_024322.1, forward strand.
AATATGAGGTGATCAAACCATTTGTGGCACGGAGCAGGAGAGTGCTCCCAAGCAAAAAAAAAAAAAAAAAATTGGCCAGAAAAAGGGAAGGGGGAAAAAGCTGATATCATATTACAGCTTTTCAGGAAGGCTATAAAAAGGGACTGTGCGTGTGAGAGAATGTGTCATGGAGTCGGGGCCAGTGGAACAAAGGCTGGCTCAGAAGAGAGGGCGAGACTTCGGCACTCTATATTCAAAACTGCCTTAAGATAAAGTTCTTAAAGTGGCTGTCAGATGCTGCTCTGAAGTCAATAGTCAGACTCAAATATGAAGTCCTTCACTTCTCACTTTCATTTCCTTTAGCCTGAGAAAAAAAGAAAAGAAAAGCACAACACTGTCCTCAAAAGGCGATATTGCTCTTCCCACATGTCCTTTCCCCAAAAATAATTTAAAGATGACTCTGAATTCAGGTGTCAGATCAAACCCGCTGTCACTTCATTAAAGCATATGCCAACATCTTCCTCCAGCTGCATTATTACCACACAGAGCCGTCTTCATAACATACAATTTCCTCGCCTCACGCTCTTTTGACCCCGCGATGCCTTTCCATCAAGGTCAAAGTAAAATGCTCATAGGAATGGAAGAATGGAAGGGGGGAAATAAAACAAAAGGAATCAGAACTGGACCAAATCTCTCTTCTCATGAAATGCAGAAAAAAAAAGGATCACGTATGACAGAATGGATTGGAAAAAAGAGGATGACGAGAGCACATGCAATCAATTCACCCTTTGGTGCAAGAGGCAAACCTCCAAAGAAAACTCCTCATAAACATTCAATTTGTACCAGGATTCCCAAAATGTGTTCTCATTTATTGCACCTATGGTGCAGATCTGGTGAATCGCTGTAGAAACATGGCATCCAATCACAAACAGGAAGTAGGTTTGCTGCTGCTGCTGCTCCGCCCGCCGCTCTTGGATTTTTACCACTCTGGCGACCCCATCCGTTTCAATTCAGTTGAGGTAGATAATGCATTAAATTAATTTAATACTAATTAATGTGGATTTGGGATTAATCAGTCACGTAATTTCCTGTTTTTTTTTTCTTTATACGAGCAGGGATGTTCACGGAGCCGTTTGAACGTCTGGTTTGAACCACATGCTGAATGGTTGTTTCATATTCTGCACCAAGGGCTGGAGAAAATGAGGGATCAAGGGAATGTGAATGCTCCCTCATCTCATCTAAGCTGGAGTGAAACCTCACTTTGGCTGCCATTCTCATACACATATGGAGTTTCTTTTTTTTTTTAGGAAGGGAACGAGTGAAGAGAAATGCATTTGGTTTCACGAACTAAATGAAATCCTGCCCAGGGTTTGATGATAACGTTTCAGGGCTTGAAGAGCCACATATATTTTGTCAGTGAGGCTTTTAGTAGATGCCCAGAAAGCCTGTTTTTTGTTTTGTTTTTTTTTTTTTTTTGGTCAGCACTAAAATTTTTCAGTTGCACAGGTAATAGCCTAATTATCAGGCTTATATTCCGAGTGCCGGTGTTTATTAGTATGTTTATTTATTTATTTAAGCTACGGGCAGTGTCTTTGTTGCAATCCGAATACACCGAGAAATGAGAATGAATTGAGCAGGAGGTATTACATCTGCGGGCTGCTGCCGGTTTGAAATGAGGAAGCAGCTCTCTGTTTGAGTTAGACTATCTCTGTTTTTTATTTATCTTTGCTTAGGCTGTACATAAAAACACACACAAACCACAAATGATCTTGCTTCAGATGTTTGGCAGAACAGTCCCGCCACAAAAGGACAATTTTCAAAATGTAATTGATGAACGTTTCGTTTCACTGTGACAAATTCCACAGAGTGCAGAGTCCAGATTGGCCAGAAGTCCGACTGTCAAAGCTGGATCTCGATGCACTCGCAGCTCTGGGGTCAATATTGCAAACAGAGTTCTGTGTCCAACACAAACAATTTTGATTCGAGTGCTCCCGCCGATCCAAACATTTACTTATCCAAATATACTCACATTTAGTGCCTAAAACGACAAAGAAGGTTGTTGGTCATTAGGCGGCGAGAGGACGCAGTAAAAGAGTGTTCCCAGTGACTGATGACTGTGCTTTAAGCCCTTTGTTGGTCAACTAGTTTCTAATAGTGTGCAAGTGCTCCCATACAGTCCACTAAACGCTCATACAAATTAATATTCCAATCAACGTCAGGACCTTTTAGACCTGTAATAAGCATAGCTGAACTGGTATCAGCTCCGAGTTTCCCTGACTTTAATTGTGGCCTATTATTATAATTTTGGGGCAAATGCAGAGGCCACTGAATCGTTTTAAATTGACCTTTACATTTTTCTATTATTCACAGCGTTCTGCTATACACTGTCTGAGGTTTAGTATAGAACAGGAGGAATGGAGATCTGAGAGGAAGTGCAGCACAGCTTACAGAGCTCCAGTCTGGTGTGATTTAAAACTGTAGGAAAAGATGAGCTGGTGCTCAGAGATGAAAGGGCATCTATTGTACATGAATAAATACTTCCAACGCCACGGAGGCTTTTAGAGAGAACTCATCAGTCTTATCATTTCAGTCTTATTTCCAGAAGATGATTTGTAAGAGAGAGAGAGAGAGAGAGACAGAAAGAGTGAGAGAGAGAGAAACATCATGGAAACACAGGCAATTAGATCCACAACTAAGCAACAGCTGAAAGTTGATGATTTCCCAAAGGGTCGGGCTAATACACCAAAACACCATGGCACCTTGTCATGTGTATCTTTAAACAAATCACATTCAATTTGTTCAGATGTCACTCTTGCATGACGTGACACCATTTACAGAGTTTCAGGTGAAACCAGAAACATATCATTCAGGACTCCATCCACTGGATGATCCTGTCACTGAGATTGATGGTTATGGAATTAAAAAAAACAGAGCAGAAACATCTTGACTGCATATGGTTATATTAAATCCAGAGAAAGCAGAGGACAGGGCCCAAAGAGAGGCATCGTAGCATTTTTAAGGAAATGGGGAGTGGTTTTAGAGTACCCGAGGGTGGCGCAAGGCACGTACACAGACGGCATTACAGTCAACAAATACTTTAAAACGTGTAGATTCATGTCAACATCAACATTAGACGTAAAGGTAATGATGAGTCAAGAGAGGATTGCAGAAATACTCCTTGTATTGACTGCAGTGTTTGCAGGTTACACTGCAGTTTGTACAGAGAGCAGAGAGCAGGTGGAGAACAGCTTCAAGTTGCTGAGATTATCACTGTGAGTGACCAGGATGGACAGGATGACAAATGAGCATATCAGAGGAACAGCTAAGGTTGAGCAGTGAAAAGAACTAAGATTAAAATTAATTCCAAAGGGAGACTGTGTTACTTTTGGACCTTTACAAACTGTGACCTTCACACTTTGTCAGTGTCTGTTTGTGTGATTCCTACCTCCACAGGAGCTCCTGCTCTTTGTTGGATAATCGGGCTGTCACACGGCTCCTTGCCTCAGATTCTCTTCTGTCCTGTTGATAAAAAAAATAAATCACACAAACAGCATTTAGACCATTTGGATTTCTGCCTTCAAGGCAATGTTTGGACCATTAAAAAAAACAAACAAAAACTATGTATCAAGTAAAATCACATCATTCACAAATACCAACATGTACTGCATTCTAAATTGTGTAAAGTGACAAACCAACCTGTGTGGTTGATGATAAACTTCATCTGTAGGAAATATCACATTAAATCAACAAACACTTGAGTTAGTAGAGATAACATCAGCTCCACTACAGTGTCAAACAAACCACAACAAACTGCCTGTGGAAATCACAGTCTTTGTAAGCTCAGAGAGCTAGTAGGCTAATGCTAATGTCAGCTGCTGAGCAAACTTGCTATTAAAAACTTGGTTGATGGTAAAAACACAAAGATCCTTCTCACCTTCCACCTGTTGACTGTGACCTGTGACCTGGTGTGACTGTCAGTGTGGATCACTGCACATGGTGTTCCGCTGCTCCTTCATCAACTCCCTGCTAGCAGGCCTCGTGCATTTTAGGCAGTGCTGCCCTCTGTGGTGTGGAGCTCTTACTGCACCTTTATTCAGCTTCAACTTGAATGCCACAAAAAGGAAAGTATTTTAAAAGTAAAAAGGAAAGATTTTGACTTGCAAGGTCAAAAAGGAAAAGAGAGAGTCTCTACAGAAATGTCTTGAATGTGATGACAAGAGACTTTGGGAAAGTTGGTGTAACAGTAGAGGAAGCAAGAAAAGAGGGTGACAGATCTAAAAAGTATTGTAGATGGCCTGGCCATGGGAAGAAGTTTCCTTTCTAGGATTGGCAAGATATTGTATTATATGTTCTGATTGAGTCACCATTTGACAAGATATAGTTGACAGAAGACTATAAGTTGTACTAAAATTTATACGTAACCCGATTCCTGATTTTTTTAACACATGCAGACATTAGGATTGAGATTTAAATTCCGTAGGGTGTCATTGACGTTTAACATGTGCGTTAATTCACAAAATATTCATTTAGCCCACAAACAGAGTGGAAGCTGAGGTGGGAGCTGCTGCCACCCTGTGCTACTCAGAATAAAGGGTAATTAAGTGGGTACTTCATTACTTGTACATAAACTGAAGTATGTAGCATTTAAGAAAAAAGGAAATACCGTATGTTCCAAATCTTTTTCCACAGGCGGTGCAGACAGTCATGTGATCAGGGCCAGAGGCCACGCCCTCGGTATCTGCATGCAGAATCCTGTTGATGTTGTTCGACTAACGTGACTTTAAGGTCAAAATATGAAGCCACCGTGTCTGACGTAAGTAGTTCATACAAACAAATGTTCTCATCATGAGGTTAAGCCGCCTGGGCTGCTCTGATGTTTACTCAAATTTCACAGCATTATGGGTAACCTACTTTTGCTCATCCAAAGGGAGAGGGTAGCTGGCAGCTGCTTTCCAGACTTTTGTGCCAGCGGACTGATCTATCTCTGGGTGCCATGGTGGGTGAATAAGGATATTCTCTACAATGCTTTATTCATGTTGACAGTGCCTCCCATTAAAGCAGGGCATCAAGGTTGCATGGAAACAGCTTACCATATGTACCCTTACCGGAATAAAGCTATAACATCCAAATAATCTTTCTATTATTACCTCCCGGTGTGTGAGATAATCTCCACAGCTGCAGTCGGAGTCTCGCAGTCGACCTGAAACCTGAAGGTTCTGTTGCTGTTATATTACTTTGCTGATTTCTGTTAAAAAAAAAAACGAAAAAAAAAAAAAACTTGGCAGTTGCAAATCTTTATTGAATGAGCTCCGTAGTCTGATGAGGCTGTGACTTATCCATACCTGGCAACAAACATAGAGAGTATGTGTCGTAGCTTTCAGTCAAATCTTTAGATGCAACAACAATAAATAAACAGGTACATACAATTACACAATAATATATAAAAACAAATCACATCTGGAGAACGTTCTTGTCTTCACATTATGAACAGTGGACGGTCAAACAATTTAGGAATAACCTCACCTGAAAATATTCATATTTATTTACATAAATGTGAAAAAAATAAATCTGATGACATGGTACAGGTTAACTGAAACTTAAATCAACCATTTGGAAAGGTGCTCAAGGCTTGATCTCACAGTAGGACGGAGAGTACCGTCAGTGTTTGTGTGCACACAGATTTAGACGTTAGATGTCGGCAACAAACTCCCTCCCAGAAAAATTGAGAACAGTCTACATGTGGGTCACAGTCTGGGTTTTTAACTTACACTTTTTAATTGCTTTGGGAATTGTGGTTTCTTATTCCAGCAGTTTTAGATATTTTTATTTAAAAATAATCTTCTGGACATAGATCTGGACTGCAGGCCAAGCAGCGAAGCACAGGATTTTCAAAGAGTAACACTTGGTAGTTTAAAGAGAAAAAAAACCCACCTGAACTTGTCTGCTTGAAAAAGTCATTAATGGACTTTGTCAGCGAGATGGAAAGAGCAGCATTATTTATCATCACATATATGTCTGCACCCAGTGCATTCTGGGAGCAGGGAAATTATTTTCTTGTAAGATGTTTAACTGACATTATTATCACTTTTGATTTCTTAACATTCTTTAGTCTTTTTTCACTTTAGCTCCATTGTATTGAGAGAATAGCATGCATTTATACATTTTTAATTTTTAAAAACGTTATAATTAAAAACACAAAACACTTGGTGTCAAAATTCTGGTTAAAATGGTTATATGACAAACTTTGTGTCCTTCAGTACAGACAATAACATAATCGGTACCAGGCTGATTGTCTACACAGGTACATGGTCAAAAAGCTCCCAGTTTATGCAGCACTCTTTTTTTTTTTTTTTGCCAACATTTAACCCTGTTTCACACAAACAAATCTGTACAGAGAATGAAGCTGTGTGGCACTTCTTTCTATTACACACATTTGACACTAGACTGGCACTGCTGTCTGGGGCAATTAATGTTTCACTGTCTTGCCTAAGGGGTGGTTGGAGTCAGGTTAGGATTGCAGACTGCAAGAACTGGATGTTCAACCACACGATTTCTGATAAGTTGGTGAGCGCCTCCTTCCTCCTGCTCTGCAGAAACACTTCATAATTATTTGCATTCTGTTCTCAGCCTGGAAACTCTAATCATTCCAAAGGTGTAAACTGACTGACCCTACAGGTGGTAATATGGCAGTAAGATGGATGTCATTTGAACTAACTGTACCCACCTACACAGTACTCCAGCAAATTTTAATCAGCCAAAATACCCAGAAGCACCTGCGTTGGTGGACCCTCTGGTGAATTAAAGCTTTAATGTCAGCTGAACATCTGCAAAGCATCGACACTTTAAATGGCACTGAAATCAGTTTATCATCTCCAAAGAATCCATCCTTCACCTCCTGTTTTGTTTTTTGTTTTTTCTTACACATTTGTCACAAATGCCATGTTTTTTTGTTTGTTTTTTTTTTTGGGGAGAGGTGATTTTCAAGCCACAGAGCGCTTCTGAGTACACAAAGAGAATTTTTGTACTCTCACAAGTGAGGATGAAAAAACCATCAGAGTAAACAAACGTGCGTTGTGACGACTTCAGCTCAAATGTTTGCCTCAGGTAAACAACGAATCCAAATAGATAGAAATCAGTGGCTCGTGTGTAGAAGACCCCTCAGCGGGCGCCGGTTTACTGCAGTATTTTCTGCAGCGACGGCTCCACATTAGAATAAATGTTGAACAGATCACCTGTCTGTGGAAGATTTGTGCCATTTTCACTGTCACTGTTACCTTCACAGTGTTTAACAGCTGAGCAGTGTGGAGGACTGTGAAAAAGCCTACGTGACACTTAACGGACAATCCCGTTCAATGTCTGCCACTTAAATCAGACAGACAGCTTTGCACTTCACCAAACTGCATTGATTCAATAAAGTGTCTATTGTCTATCTATCCGGTTCTCCCTCTTTTCCTCCATCTTTCTCACCTGTAAAATTTCTCTTTTGCCACGGCAGACAAAGCACTTAGAGGGTGATGCCTTTTAGTCTCAGAACTTGGGTGGATATGACAGAGTGCATTAGCTTCTCCACTTTATGCAGATACTGGCCCACTTTGTCACTAAAAAGGCATGTGCTGGACTATTTTTGCCCAATTCAAAGTAGAGAAAGTGTGTCATGACCCACTAACACAAAGCAAAAAAACCTGTGTGAAGTCCTGCCGGTTTGTTCCCTCACGGATGCTGCATCCTTTCTTTGCATTAAATATTAACCATGATTGACAGATTGGCATTCATTTGAACTCCCCTCCAGGGATGGAGCCATTAGTAACACCTTTTAAACAAGCCCTAGAAATAAAAAGGACTTTGTACTCCTATTCTTTTTGGCAGAAAAAGTCAGTTTAAAAAAAGAGAGAAAAAAAAAAAGAAATGTTAATTCCAGTGGGTATGAATGAAAACTAATGCAGTTAACTGTGTCATATACAGTATAAATGGGGACAAAACAATGTCGGAGGCACAGTGTTTGTCACGCTCGTCCAGACTGCCCTGTCAAGTCTGTCTGCGGTCACAAAGGGAGAATAAATTGACTTCATTTGCTTCAGCACATGCATATTATTAGAACGCTACTTTGAATCCAAATTAAGAAAAATCATTACCGAATCAGGAAAGATGGCATTTGCAATTCATTTTCACTTCACTGCACTTCATAGACATTTTTAACAACACATTATTGAATTTGGTTATTATCATCATTCAGATGGTTCCCAGTGTGTCTGCAGGACGCTTCCTCAAAATGTGTCCTTTGATTGGTCCACGTAGTTTTGTCACACTTAGTTTTGTCACTGGTTATTTTCCAGGCAGTCATCCGTGTACAAGGACATAGTGCTGCATAGTGAGAAGACCAAGTGCACTGTGATTCATCATCACTGAGTAACACCATGCTCGTTATTTTTTTTTAAAAAATTTTAAAGCCGAAATTTAGGTGAGATATTTACCGGTAAAATATTACCTCTGTTGTGAGCTTTTAATTTGCTGTCCATAACCCACGGAGGGAACGATTCATCCTCTAAAACGATTGGCCTCGTGTTTACACGGAAAGTAACCGTTCTTATTTGTTTGACGGACAATATGCATGCTGTCAGCTTATACACAATAACGGCTGCTGCTAAAGGTCATTTCTAATTTTGACAAGGCCTCGTCTTCTGGGTTTTCTTTTACAAATAAAAAAAACAAAATACCAGTATTATAACCATAGACTGCACATAAAAAATGGATGCAGCCATCTTGTAGCAGGCAGCGGTTGCAAAGAGAAGTCATCAAAGACGACTAGAAATACTCTACTCGTTTTGGAAGTGAGGCTGCTTTGGGCAAAAGTAACTCTTATTGGGTCGTGATAAAAACCTAAAAAAAAGATGCTCTGTTTTTGGAGCGTTTTGTTTGTGTTTTTTCATGTCTTTTAGTAGAGTAAGCGGTAAACATTGCATGGCTTTTCTGTTGGCTGCGAGGCTCAGACTTGGCTGATAGCCAGCTGTACTCTGTATGGGGTAGTAGGCAAACAACTTTTACTTTTTTGTTTTACTCTGGAAACTCAAATTAATCAAACTAAGTTGAAATGGTCATGAAATATTACCAGGTCTCCAGCTGTTAACTATGAACTGAGGCCATATCTATGTGCCGATGAAAACAAGTGTCTCCTTTTCACCAAGTCAACATTTTCCCTGACGATCATATGGACTCAGTGTGACCAATATGAGGACGTTGTCTTTTGCCTTGGTCCTCTGGTTATTGCCAAACATAATGGTGCAATAAGTGTCTCATCTATTAGTAGCTGATATCAAAACATTACGCCAGGTTCCTGTTCAGTGATCCAAGTAGTAGCTTCACACACACACACTGTCTGTCTTTGTACGTTATCATTCATTTGCCCTCCAAGTTACTGAGCAGGAGTCTGGTCAGTATGAAGCAGTTTGCAATATTAAATTTAGATCCGTGCAATGTTTTCGCAATGACAAAAATTATACCTGCAATATTCTGGACAACAACCATTTAGTGGTGTTTTAATTTACTGTGTAATATTTAGTCCAGGACCAGCTGGACCGCCAATCATTTACAAGTATTTCTGTTTTTGACTCTGATTCTAAATGAGGTTGTGAGCTTCAAAATGTACACGTTCTGTTAAAGGACACTTAAACGTAGTGTTGAAAACATGATGTTCAACTCTTTAGGAAAATGTTTTTCATGGCTTTCCAAATAGTTTGACCTATGGTTCATCCTTCTAGATACTGCTCCAGGACCTTTGAGTAGTTTTCCCTCTATGCTGATGACTATTTGCATTATAGTATATACTATAAGTGTGATATATATATGGATGGATGGATGGATGATAGATAGAACTTTATTAATCCCTCGGGAGTTCCCTTTGGGAAATCCTTACTTTAATTATTAACTATTGAATTAACACTGCTTTTATTGAATAATCAATGGTGGTTGTAATATTTGTTTTGTTTAGTTTTTTCATTTTATTGCACTGAATGTAGTGTTGCTGCAACACTGTGTTTCGTACATGAAAAGCAAACATGCTAATGTATTCAGAAGAAGGTCTCTTTTTTTCTATTTTCTATTTTCTGCCTTGAAGGCTTTTGTGCTGCGTTCAATGTCGTCTATGGTTAAAATGAAAAGAAGACAATCTCAGGATTGTTTGTTTGCTGCGTTTGAGAGTCGTTTCCTCACCAACAGTTTTCAGCCAAGTGGAACCATCGCCCATAATAGTCGGTGGAGGTGGAAGACAAGCTCTTAATCGTCTGTGTTATTGAATTATTGAATTAAAAGCTTAAGTACACAGGGTGAGCATGTCAATTTTTCACAACTGAATGGTACACTGCTTGTTGCATTTTCATCTGAATAGATCATTTGTGTATGTAAAATGCAGAAGAATGGCGGCGTTACACAGATCACTTTCATTGTCTGTAATTCCCTTTCAAAATGACTGTAATCATTCTGAGACAACGTCACGTTCATCAAACGTTACATGCTTCCTACGACGACACGGCGCTTTTCATGTCACCAGTCCCGTAGTTTACTGCTAATTAACAAAGGCAAATGCAGCGGTGGAGATTTTGTGCGATAATGGCAGGAGAGGAAGTTTTAACCTGCTTTATATGCTAACATGACAAAGTGTTAAAAACTGAAGGGATAAACGCTGCGGCAAATCGTTCAGTCCCTTTCTACTTGACATTCTGCTCACCTGTCTTCATCCCTCCATGTTCTGAAATCCCTGGGACTGATACAGATAAAATGATGTGATGTTTCTGTCTGTATTTCAATGGAATGAGTTGCTGTGACCCACGCAATCTCCCTCTCAAAGAGTATTTCAACTTATGCAAATGAGCTCATCAGAGCTGCCTGCTGAGATGAGACATCTAGGTCTGGAATTGTGTCAATAACAGCACCAAAACAAATGCAAATCAAAATCCAAATTAATGTGTTTTCCCTGAGGAGGAACAGAGTCGTACTTATAGTCAGCACTCAGTAGGTGACAGGATCCTGTTATCCACACCTCAAGAATAACAAAGCGCTCTAAAACTGCTCGCTGAGCCAGTGTGCAAAAAGTCATTGTTGTCAGATGAAGCAAATAAACAAAAAAAAAAAAAGTCTAAAAAAAAAGATTATGAGTGATTGTCATCAGGATAAAAATAAGAACATAATTTCTTTAGAATCTTATCCAAACAGAAGATAAAACACATTTTATCATATATCTACATATATGTATATCTATTCATATATGTATATATATAGGGCAGTCAATTCAATGTATGTGCTGTCCACATACTCTGGGGAAAAAAGTTTTTGAAGAACCGTGAGTTCAAAATATCATCTGAACGCCCAGCATGTGTTTGTGGAGTCTTCAACTTCAGGTCTGACACTCAGCTGGCTTCAGACCAGACCTCAGGACAGAGAGTAAGTCCACGGCTGACAAGCAGATTGAGACAACTGTCGAGAAGATCGTGAGGAACTGCAGCAGAAAATGAGATTAAAAATATCTATTTCATCTTAAATGTCAGCCCTAGTAAATATATAAAATATACCGGGTATGTTTTAAATGTAAAAAGGTTCATTTCTGGAAAAGTTGGTACGATCCTAATAAAATGCAATTAAACTAAAATCGGAGCGTTATCAGTCCCCGCACGTCTTCGGAATGAAACCGATCTGGACTGCAGGCCGGTCAGTCAATCACACGCCTCAGCTAATAACTCTATTTCCTTCATACAATAATTGTAATACAGTAAGGCTGATTGATGGTGATGTTTTTTTCATATACAATCCTGACAGAACCTCTCGTATTTCCTGTGCTACTCTTTTACATTTTCTGTTGTTGTCTGGCTAACATTCATTTCTATATTTGTACAAAACCCATTTTAAATTAATGCAATAAAAAAAGTCATTATTGGGAAGTGTACCAACTTTTCTGTCAACAGGTTGCTGTTATCGTAGGCATGAAATGGATTTACTGTGGTCACGGCAAATCCAAAGCTTCTTGAATGACTAAGTATTAAGAATTTTTCAGGTACAAAAATGTGCCAGTAGATGAATCACAGAGCTTTAAGCCGTGGCCTTGAGTGACTGTATTTCCCTATTATGCAGAGTAAAAACTGCAGGAAAAGTGTTTGTGTAATTCCGTGGACCAAAATGAGATGATGGACTTTTTCAACACACCTCTCCCACGCCACACAATAAATGCTGATGTGCGCCGACCTTGAAATTCTCTGCCGGAGATGCAGTATTTTGTATTTGTTTTCTAATTCTCTCTGTGTTTTATTTACTTGTGATAACATTCAATGTACTATTTGTTCAGTCCTTTGCCGCCGCAATGACCCACTTTCCCCCAAAGGCATCATTAAAATTTCATTTTATCTAATCAAAGGAGAAAGAATCCTTAGCAAAACGTCTTGGCTTGTAACTGCTAGTTGCCACTGAATGTTGGAGTTTTTTTTTTCTCATTTTTGTTAGATTCATATCTGGTAATTTGTCAGACACATTCATATTCAAATAAAGCTATAATCACAAGGAGACGTTAAAGTGACAGCAGCTCTGATGACTTTGAATTTCAGAGCGGGGGAGCCAAGGCAAGAGCAGGATTTCCATCTCCACTGTATGATGGATGATTATCGGACAATATGAGCAATGAGCAGAGGAAGTCAACTCATCTCCCGGTGAGTGCACTAATACAGTTCTTAAAAAATGAATAGCTGTTAAAGTCTGATTTTCTCCAACTGGAATCTCATTAGGGAACATGTTCTGGTATACAGTTTAAAGCTAAACTGTCTCTGAGGAGTGTTTTTTTTTTACTGGTAACACTTTCAAGCACGAGCCGACATAATGCGCATTGCTTACAAAAAAACACACCTGCACAAGCCGCCGTCAGTCAAAATAATTGCCATCCATGTGCACAGTGTATAGAAATTTAATAAAATACACAACAAGTACAGTAGCCCACATTCACGTGTAAGCTTGGCTTATTTTCACATAAATCGCAGAGAGGACGACGATAAAATTACAAATACATTCTTTAAAAAAATCGTTTTTTACAGGAACCTTAAATGGTTTTTTATGAAAAGGGACAATCCCTGTTGCACCACCATTAACAGTTCATAAGACACTTTTTTCACCTTTTTGTATGTAACATCACTGATATGTGTTTCAGTTTTGCCTGTGATATTCAAAGAGATGTTTCCTTATACATTAAACAGGGACAGAAAGCTTCACTGTACAAAAGCGGACAGGACTCAATACCTTAACAGTAGCAATTTGTTCAATAGCCTCACGAAATCGGAGCTGGAAATGTGTAAAATACAGACATCTAAACTGACACATACGGAACACCATGAAAACACTTGAAGTCAGGTAAGCACTGATTTTCTCCCAAAACCTTCACAGCAGTCAAGGACACAGATTTCACCGCAACACAACGAGTCACAAACTCGAGAAGAAAACCCAAAAAAAAAAAAAAAAGAAAAAACGTACACAGCAGATGGTTTTTGGTTATACAATGTGTGTCTGGATGCCTGTGTGGCTCAGAAAAAACAAACAACTCTTGGTCATTATACTGTGTTATCATCAGCACACCCTGGCAGGTGAGAGTACGCAAAATCATCTGACCTGTCAGTTACCAGAGTCCCGCGGGTCGAGTGGATAATCCGACCCCCCACACTCCTGGCTGATGACAGAGCTGTGAATGAGACCGCTCGCAATGGGCTTAGGCTTCAGCTCACAGGTCAGGTAGGACGGCTCCTCCAATTCAGTGTGCAGCGGGGAGCATTGGCCATCTGGAGGGCCGTAGGCACTGCTGTCTGAAACCCCCTCCCTCTCTTCTTTGCACCCTTGGTTGGCTAAGTCCGGGGGCACGCCACTCTTGGTGGGACTGCTGGATGCAGATGGACTCTCCTGCAGTGGCGGGCTCAGTGCATGCTGCGATTTGAAGTAAGGTTTGACATTGGCCACAAGGATTGTACTGTCTCGCTGCTCCTTTCCAAACGTGCTGAGGGTTTTTCTGTTGCTGATGGTGCCATAAATCTCTGTCTCAACCATGGCATCCATTCCCACAGGGATGAAAAGGTTGGTGCGATTATCAGCGCTGTCTGCTTGGCTTCCTACCCGTAACTTTGGCATCCAGCATCTGTCAGAGTGTCCCAGTGCACGACATTCATCGGTGCAGTGGACTGATTTGTCTTGCTCTGCAAAAACAGTTAAACATTTGTTACCGGACACTTCTGGGGAAAGAATAAACAACCTGCTGGGAAATATGGGTAAAGATGAGCAAAGAAAAAAAAACAAAAAACCCTGCAAACAAACAAACACAGGCAGCGGTGTTCATTCGATGCTAACAGCGCTGTTCTTACGCGCGCTACGTACGTAGCATCATAAACTGCTAAGGAGATCAATGCGGCAAATGATTCCATCACTTCATGACCTGTAATTTCTACAGCGGTTTCAACAGTATGTGTAGGCGTTTGTTTTCCTCGAAACATCCTATGGTGCAGATGAAGTGGTGTGTTTTTCTCTGTACATTTACATATACATTCAGGCAGCAGTAGCGGCGGTATGTGTGAAGTTAAGTGAGGAATACAAAAAACAAACAAACAAACAAACAAACAAACAAACAAACGACAACAGAGAAATTTGCATTCAGAGTAATATTCATTATTTTTGTACAGAATGTGTAACGGCATTCTGTGACGAGGATGTTAGTTAGGGTTGGCTTTTGTCTTTCCCGCCCTCCCTCCCCCCGCAACTCTTACTTTGAAAGGACAAAAATGAGAAGAATAATGATCAGTCAAACGAGCTAAGACACATACAAAGACAGCCAGATACAGGAAGCGGCGCTGCTTCGACATGTGCTCATTAGTTTGAACTGTTGTAATTTATCTTACTGTTAAACTGCTCATTTACAATTTCCTGCCTATTTATCTTTCCTTCTCCTGTGCAGGCCACGGTAACACCTCTGTGGTAAACACTTTTTTTCCACCTGTGGTAAAAATATAAATGTGTGAGTATTGTACAAATGAGAATCCTCCACCACAATAGCGACACCATTTCTGTTAGCAGTGCAGCGCTAGTGCAGGTCCAGCATCAGTATCTGGCAAACAGGTGGCTCATTGTTTATGTCATTTAAAAATAAAACGTCGCCTTTTCTCCTTGGCATGTTATTAATGATTGAAGCAGGTTATACTGATTAGCCAAAAGAGCGGGCCGAGCCAAACGCCACAGGACCGTACAGACTGTACTTGTGACTGCGAGTTAGCGTCTGTAGTTTAAGGTGTAACAATATGAGGCTCTGTCTTCGTGCCCTTTTACATTTCATTTCACAACTGAGACGGAGAGACATAAAATGGGCCCACAGTGAGTGTGACAAGTGGAATGAGCCAATTTCCATGGAACTGTGATGCAGAAGGTGTCACTTTTCTTTAGCCCCTATACTGCGTTAAGAAAATTAATTTTCACAATGGAAAATGTCCTTGTAAATTGGTGGAAAATTGCAGTTTTACTTCATCTTTTATACATGAGGCAGGGAACAGGGAATCATACATGTTTTAAACGCAGTCACCTCCCCTCCCCGCCCCCCTTTTTGTTTTAACATGCGATGCCGTGTACTCGTTTCGGCTATGATCGGTAAACAAGTTAAAACGATGATTAAAATGTGCTGTTAAGGCTTGTTTGTATTGTGTCCTATTATTAATGGAAGAGATGAATGAGCGACTCTGGAGCACGCGTAAAACATAGACACAGACGCCACATCTGTATCATCTGGTCCTTACGTTGACGTTGACAGAAACATAACTCGATTTCACGCTGATAAGCTGCCGCTGCAGCTTTGGTCTGCGAATGTGGCAAATCTATCGCGTTCACTTGCCATTCTACGATATCAAAGACCTTGAGCGAGTGACAAACTGTGAATGAAACACTTGATCACATTTTCAAAAACTGGCTCTGATGAGGGTGTGAGGACAGGCTTGGAAGAAGAGAGGAGACTCCTCATGATGAGGCTGGTAGTACAGAAGAGGTGGGAAGTTCTTTCCCTTCAAAGCCGGCATCTACAAACCCTATCCTTGGACACTGTGCTGGAGGATAGAAAAAAAAAAAGCGAGGAAAAGAAAGCTTCTCTGTGCCACCGCCCCCCAGAGACATGGAAACCAGCACCATGGGCCACACAGAATACAAGCTCATTTGCAAACCCCAGTACATGCCACCACTATCACACTGTGCTGCTCAAGTCCATAACACCTACACAAACACGCCCACACATGCACTTACAAGCTTGGGACAAAATATAACAGACAAGCTGCTGTGGCTGGAGTGGGATTTAACAAAGTGAATCAGCGCTAATTAAACAGTGGAATGGTTTAAACAATTAACAGAGGTGGGGGTTGGGGGGGTATTAATATTAAAGAAAGAAAGGCTTTAATGTTTTCATTTGTATTACAAAATGACCAATATGCTCCCATCAGACTGTACTCCCTGCTGTGCTAAGGCACATTAAAAAAATAGGGCAAACATTATTTACAGAATATTGGCTCGCTGAAGGGCAAAAGCTACTGATTGTTAGCTTAATGTTTTGCAGGACTGCTATATGTTAAAAATAAGAAAAATGCATCAATGTGTCAAAACTATCGTGTTCACCACTATGTTAAATTTCTGAAATTAATCAGATTAAAAACGTTAACTTGTGATATTAAATGTAAACCCAATAACTTCGATGTACATCCACTTGTTGTTGCTGAAATACACACGTTGACATTTGGACACACTGCAGGAAAAACGTTTACGTTTCACCAAAGTGTCTCAAGCTTAAAATACCAATGCCCAAAACCCAGCATGCATTTATGGAGGCTTCACCTTCAGGTCAGACGCCCGCCTTGCTTCGCAGATGCCTCACCAGTAGGTCTATGGATTGTGAGAGACTGTAGAGTCTACAGTCTCTCACAATCCATTTGACAACATGAATCACTGTACAGTCTAATGTTAAACCTAACAACAGCGTGGCTACGTTGATCGTCTACATTGATCGTCTACGTTGATCATCTCCGTTGCTGCGCTATTCTTATAGCTCTACAGTGTGAGTGAATGGCTAGAGATGCTGCAGTCAACACTGATGTCCTTCTGTGTGTACCACACTAATCCTGCAGCATGATTAACATGATGATATGCACAATGCAAACATGTATGGTTGATCCCAAGGACTAAAAAGTGAAATAAAAAATGAATGTGACCTCGCTGTTCCAATTCCTCTCAGTCGATGAGGATATTTTCAAGATGCCAAATGGAAAGGTGCTGGGTCTTTTCTTTGTCCTTTTTGCTTTCATGACTAAAGGTTGGAGACCATTGCTTAAAAAAAAAGTTACCTGTGTACTTGGACACACATTGATTTCCAGTTTGCAGCATCTAAACCAGCCCTAATTGTAACTGTCACAATGTCATTTCCATGCTGCCTCTCTGCACTGATAGGTCTGTCTGACCAGGACCTTGTACAGGCATTGTCATTATTTGTGAATGACATATTGGAAAACCTTTTTGTGCGCGCTGCTTTTTTGTTCTGCAGCTGTACCCTGATGGATGAGCACACTCGCTGCTTTAACTTTACACAAACAGTATTCACACGAAAACAAATGAGGTCTGTCTCACAAATGTGCCAGTTTCTACCTAGAAACCCAGCAAATGCTAATGTGTTCGTGCCAAAATAAATATATAAAAAGTCCCATCTGGTTGAAACGGCCTTGAATGGAATTGTATTGAGTTTATAAAAACGTATTAGTTCTTTTTTTTTGAATTACACTTTCATTGCTTTTCCTTATTTTTTCAACACGTCACAAAAGAGGTTGAAAACAGATAGTGTTTATTCTATTAATGCATCTCTACTGAAAATGACTAAAGTCACTTGTCTGATTTTTTGCCGTTTATTTTATGGCTGTAACACATTTTGATAATTCTCTTTTGTAAATGACTGTCTTGAAAAATCACAGGGGAGTACGAATAAAAAGAATGAATATATATTTCAGTCCTTAAAGTTACAGTACAGCATTAGAAGTGAAGTCTTTTTTTAATAATTGATCGGCTACGCATCGTAACCAGTGCTTCATCTCCGTTTTTTTCTTAGACAAATTCTCATGTTTTTACGTATGGGATTCCCTGTAATAATAATCACTGTTAAATTTTTCCTTGAATAAATCTTACAAAAATAACTGATAAAAAAACCCATTGAGTTCAAAATGTATTTGACATCAAAAGAGAGGACTAAATGACGACTTTGGATTGGAAATGTGCGACACAGGTTCACGTTGTAAGTGCTAGACTTTGAAGCGGCTGCGCAGCGCTGCAGCACATCACAGTTTGCGCCCCGTGTATTTATCTTACCCATTCCTTCTTCCAGCTCTGTGGAAAAAGGGCACAGCTTGCCTAGATGTGAGCCAGAACAAGTATGGAGAAGCTGCGAGCTACTGAATTTAACACTTCATCACCCTGGAAAAACATGTACAATATAGACAGTAGGAGAACATACAGAAATAACACAGGAGAGAGTTTGACCTGGCAATCAGTGAAATTTTGATTTGACTTTTCAATACAGTCTATATATATATATATATATATATATATAGATATATATAACGCCTCACAGTTCTCCATGCTAAAGGTTTAGGGTGGGGTGGCTATAGTTGTGCAGTGGCAGGACATCCATCTGCCACATGAAGGTCAAAGGTTTGATACCACTTTGCCCCCAAATCCCAGATTATGTTGCATCTGGTTTGAAACCTCTTTTTCTTCTCTAGAGGGTTTTGGTTGGTGTGGTTATCGGTGCTGCCGTCTACTAGGATTTCTGACATTTTTTATTTTGCTTATTTCTTTTTTTTTCTACTGTTACTTTCTACTTTTTCATTTAATTTCATTACGTTTTTAATAGATGATAAAAGAAGGAGCCCAAGAAGGAATTTGCTGTTGTCCACTGCTGACAGTGAGACTAGCAGATATGCATGTTCAGAGTTTTAACCTGTTTGAATTCACTCACACACACAGCCAGTCAGGGTGAAATGATATCCCAGGATAACTTTTAAGTGTTTCCAGGAATTTCGACTTTTTTCCCCCCTTATTTTCCATTTGTATTTTACGGCTGTAAAAGTGGTCATTTATTTTCTTCTTTTTCCACAACGTGTGGGAACTCTGCAAATGTTTAATGGACGTTGTAGTAGACAGTAATACAACACAAAGAATGCCAGATGCTATTAAACGGCACATCGAGCTTTACCAGCAAAATTATTCCTCCTTTTTTCTGCCTGTTCAATTTCTTATTTCTGTTTAAGTGCCTCGAGTCTGGTGTCTCTCACCTCGTCTTTGTCTTCACATCCTTCCTGTCCGTCTGAACACCTGCACCTGACCAGGTGTGTTTCTGATCCTAGTGGTTGATTCTCCTCCCTTAATGTGTTTCACCTGTGTCTTGTCAATTCCCTGCCCCCTTGTGCCTCTTCCTGAGCGCTCTCTGATGGAATGATTTTTTTTTATATATTATTATTATTAGTTCCGTTTGACTTTTTCGAGCAGCTTTACGAGAGCTGATCTATACATTGAGTTCATATGGTTCCCCGCGATTGTTGTGCAAGACAGGAAATCACCACGGGTGGCACAGAAGCCATGATCTTGTGTGTGAGAGGAACAGCAACGTGCTCAAAAACAAAGAAACAGCCTGCCCATTATAAATAGAATCAGAGAAACCTTAGCAACATACCCAGAGTGCATCTGGTGTCTGTGAGAGTGAATAAATATTCAGAGTGCATGTTAGTGGAAACTGCACAGGTGCATATATTACCTGTATCAAAGGAGCCAAGAGACGACAGTGCTGGTAAGACATAAAAGCAATACTACTTAACCTGCAAGCTTTTGTGTTGGTGCATTTGGAGCTAAAATCTGTGTTTTCTCCATTTTGGATAATAGCTCCCTCTCATCAGAATCTGCAAAACAGTGGCTTTGTTGTTCAATAAATGTACCTGTGTGTGTGAGTGAGCATGTGTGTGTGTGTGTGTGTGTGTGAGAGAGAGAGGTGTGGGTTGGAGGGGCATGTTCCAGTGTGATCAGGTCCGAGGCATAATGCACAGTGCAGATCTTCCATCTTATAGTCGGCAGACAGTGACACCATTTAATGTTCGACTCACTAACCCCACAAGAGAGAGCACCGTTTAATCTCATCATTATGTTTGCCTAATTTTCCTCACATGGAGGAAATGGATTAGCAAAAACCTATTAATATTAAAAGCAATACTTCACATTTTTTCTTATCTTACAAATGCAGGTCTACGTACTGACTGACATTCCTGTCAGAGGACTGGGCGTTTTCAGTCTTGCATGCAAAAAAATCTCATCCATTTTTTTTTTTTTTTTTTTTGCATGTGACTGGCCTATGAATTTAGACTGAATCTGATTCAGACATGTGGAGAGGGAAAGAAAATGATTGAATTTACACCTCCCACAGTCAAGTGTGGTCTTCCATGATGTCGGAGAACACACGGAATCACGTATTCACCAACACATATACACTAAAGCCAGACGGATATAGAAAAGGATTCACACATTCTTCTGTTATCCAGGCCAGTGTTTCCTTCCTTGCCCTGCTGACGGAGCCACAAACAGTTCACAGCCATGTAAATTGAGTAGGAAGTACTGCACAGGGACCTGATGACCAAAGCCCTCCTCCTCCCAGCAAAGCTCGCGCAGGGAAACGATAAACATCACCACTTTAGTCCCCCATCATTTTTTATCTTACCAGTGAGAGTTGCTCTTGTATTTTCAGTCTCGATCCACAAAAGCTGAATATATCAGATCCTATCAGGTCAACTAGGCTGCCGAAGACTGACAATAATCTACGGCAATGTGAATTGTTTCAGATTTGTGAAATAAATTTCACATTTCCGTCTTCAGTTGTAGAGCAGGGCTCCTTTCAAAACAAGTATAACCACAACAAAACTGATAATAACTGAGAAAATAATTTTTAGCAAAAAGAAAAAAAGGGGTGGAAACACTGTCATGTAGCACCAGAAACACCTATTTTTTTTCACCACAAGTGTCTATCCAGCTTTGCTGTCTGCGCCGCGCCATTCGTGACATGTATGTGCTGTGAAGCTGTGTTGAGATGATGCTATGATCAAAACAGACAGAGACAGAGCTACACTTTGCCATGCGTTTAAGTTTGTCTGATGGATAAATCAAACACATGATGTTTGAACATCCTTTCCTTCAGCCAAAACGACTCTTTCATGCTTTTAAACCACCACTCCGGCGCTTTCCGCTTAAAAAGAACCTGCATCTAGTCTGAATACATCTTTCTCAAGGCAAAGCTGTTTTCTACTTAAGCCAAGGCTGCTGGAACTCCACTTAAACACAGGCGAGCTCCTTGCATGTTTATAGCGCATAAAGTACAAATACGTGGTACGAGAGTCAGTTAGGCATCTTCAAGATGTCAGGAAGAGTGTGTGTCCGCTCACCCTGCTCAAAAGGCTGGCCATTAACTGCTGTTGCTTTCATCTTGAGGGCCTCTCTGGCAGACGTGTCGCAGTGTGAGCCTTTATTAGTATCCTGGTCACTATCAGCCTGGTCACTATCACCATGGCCACTGTCTCGGAGGCTTGCTCGTTCTGCATCCTTAAATGTTGAGCTGCAGCAGAATGGATGGGGAGAAGCAAGAGGGAGAGATAGCGATAGAGAGAGAGAGACAAACACAAAACTTAACCCATCACCTGAGTGAGTATTCCTATTTGATAGCCACAGTCAGCTGACTAGATGCATTCAGGAAGCATTTGAACCTCTTACCTCTGGACAAATGGTTGCCTGCTGCCTGCGTAATTGGACTCTGAGGGGAAATTTTCTGTCTATAAGTGAAAAAACAAACAAACAAACAGAAAAAAAGCCATATTTTTATATTTTATTGAATATATAAATTTCATTTTATTGTTATGAGCCACACACAGACACACACACACACACAACACCTGGTAGATAACAATAAAATTCCCCTGTGGTCCCTGCAAGCGATGAGAGATTAAACAGAACAAATCTTCATTTGACCTATGTGCATCTTTGGCAAGGCAACAGAGCAAAGCATTAGCCGCTGTCATCAGCATCCCTATCCCACTATCTTGAGGATAATGTGTTTGTGTTGATCACACCCACATACACTAGTGGCTGGTGACAGCGCCAGGCCTTGTCATCTGTGTTATCATCTCCAAATGAGACTGTCTATGAGGGTGCCTGGGATATTTACATCGTTTACAACAGATAACTCTGGTGTGTCTAACGGCACTACCAGCCAAATTAGCATGTTAGCTGGCGTGTGTATTCAACACTGCCATCGCTACAAGGCAAGGCTGGGCCCTATTAATGGTCTTATTGTGCCAACTCTGGATGTGGATGGGTAGATCTGGCCCGTATTTTGTGGGGAGTGAAAAATACGATTGTAAGGTTGTGCTGTGTGCTTCTCCGTGCCTGGCGCACATTGGATCAGTAATGTGATCGGACAAGCTGCTCAAACACCTGTCCAATTCCACAATTCAGGCTGGGTTTTGTTTTCACTCTATAGCAGTGGATCTGGCAGGGTCACAGCAGCCTTGTTCAAGACTCACACTGTTTGCATGTCTAACGGAGAGGACTTTCTGATTATGCACACCACCTGTACCATTTTGCAGAGAGGACATTGAATGGAGTGGCCTCCAAAATGATTCTGATTTGTTGAAAAAACAACATTTTAGTAAAAAAAAAGTAATTCCAACAGATTGCTATAACAGCAAAAAGAAAGAAAGAAAAAAGAAATACTACTAATGTCTCTGTAGCGTGAGTTTCTATTTCAGTCTATTTCTTTTGTCAGGTTCGTATGGTAAAGCAGTAGGTAGAGATAAGACAGAATAAAGGGCAGATAAAAAAAACCCAGTGCAGCAGGTTTCCTACCTGTATCACTGACATCCTGTTGGCTGGTGCGTCTGTGCTGAGCCCGGCGAAGCTGGAGTGGCAGCCCGCCCTGGGGACTGTGAGGCTGTTGGGGGTGGTTTTTAGGTACATGACCTCCGACCTGGGCAGCGTGAGTGGCAGGGGGCTCTGGTAGTCAAAACATATTGGCGAGGTGATGAGAGAGGGGCTGCTCACCACGTTCATCCGACTCGCAGAATCTCTCTCTTCCATCTCACTCTGCACCAGCATGATGTCACTCTTGTTGATCCTTTTCTTTTTGCCCTTCCCCACTGGAGGATTGGAGTACTCAGCCATGCCGCAGTTATAATTCCCAGTTTCCTTATCTTGATGCTTGGACTTGACAGCAATGGCAGTCATGACTGCTAAGAGCATGACAGAGATAATGCACAGGGTAACTATAAGGGGCAGGGAAACATCCCAGTGCTGCTGTTCCCCACTCGTGCTTGAGCCGCCTCCTGGTGCCGCGTCTGTGTTCACCTTAATGATCAGCTTAGCCACAGCAGATAAAGGGGGCTTGCCATGGTCAGTTACCTTCACCACCAGCTCAACCACAGGAGCGACCTCTTCCCAGAGCGCGTGTGCAGTTCTCACTTCTCCTCCCACTGGATCCATTTCAAACAGGTGGTCGTCGTTTCCCTCTGTGATTTCGTAGGTCAAATGGCCACTTTCTCCGTGGTCATGGTCCACGGCTTTGACTGTTGTCACTATGTATCCAATACCCACGTTTCTAGGCACTGTGATTTCAGCTGTATCATTCTGCAAAAGTGGTAAAATGATAACTGGCAGATTGTCATTGACATCGAGGACGTTGACCCTGACAATACACGTGCTCTCCATGTGAGGAGATCCTCCGTCTTTAGCCTGGACTTTGAACTCAAAGGATTTGGTTTGCTCAAAATTGAAAGAGCGTGAGGCATATATGGCTCCGTTTGTGGGATTAACAGACACATAGGTGTAGACCGAAACGTCTCCTATGTGGGATGGTAGAATGGAGTAGGACACCGTTCCATTTCGACCTACATCTGGGTCATGGGCCAGAACGGAGCCCAAATACTCCCCCGGAATGTTGTTCTCTGGCACCTGTAGCACATAAATAGTCTTTGTGAAGCGAGGTGCGTTGTCATTCTCATCCAAGATTTTCACGGTGAATGACTTGGTGTAGTTCAAAGATGGGATTCCATTATCTCTGGCCACTATTGTTACATTGTATTCATCTTTCATTTCCCTGTCCAGGGGTCTGTCTGTGAGGAGGGTGTAAAAATTATCATTGTTTTCCTGCAGTCTGAAGGGGACATTTCCCAGCACCCGACATTGAAGCTGACCGTTCCTGCCCGAGTCCTTATCCGTCACTCTGACCAGGGCTATGACAGATTCTGGAGGTGCTGCCTCACTGATGGCTCCTTGTCGGACAGATACGAAACTTATAATTGGCGAGTTGTCATTTTTATCAAGAACTTTGACAGAAATTTTACAGTGGCCTGGAATCGGGTTTGGCCCCATATCTTTAGCCTGCACGTCAAACTCTATGATTGGATTTTCTTCATAGTCGATTTCTCCTTGGACTTTGATGACACCGGTGTTAGGGTCGATGGAGAACAAATCTTGTATTCGTTCAGATGCATATCCAGTGAAAGAATAAACCACTTGCCCGTTGCTGCCCTCGTCCTGGTCAGTGGCATTCAAATCTATGAGCACTTTCCCAGGTGCTGAATTCTCTGGAATCTCTAGCACATAGGAGGATTTTTCAAAAATGGGGCTATTGTCATTGGAGTCAATCACTCTGACGTTGATCTGCATTGAGCCGGATCTTGGATACTCCCCTCCATCAATTGCTGTAAGAAGAAGGGTGTGATGGCTCTGATCCTCTCTGTCCAGAGGTCTCTGAACCACCAGCTCTGGATATATAGTCCCATCACCTCTCACTTTTAAATCCAAAGAAAAGGTATTATAATCATCTCTTGTGACCTGATAGGTCTTTATCCCATTCTCCCCCGTATCTGAGTCATGTGCAATTGTCAGAGGGAAGCGTGTGCCGGCAGCTGCATTTTCTGAAATATCAATATTAACATGGTCTGAAGGAAAACTGGGCGAGTTGTCATTTATGTCCAGTATATCAATCTTGATCATGCATATCTCCTTGTCATTTGCAAACACCTCCATGGAGAGCTGGCACTTTGGGTTCCGCCTGCATAACGTTTCCCTGTCAATCCTTTGTTTGGTGAATATTAGTCCACTCTCCGGGTCAACGTCCACCAGATGCGGTGCAGAATTTTCCAGCACTCTGAAGTTAGATTTTTTCCCCCTCTCTATGGTCCCATAGCCAGCATCTTTTGCTATATTACCTATAACGGTACCAGGTCCTTGCTCCTCCGGGACAGAATAATTCAGGTTTTTCAATGTCAGGGCTTTAACCCAGAGAAGGAGGAAAATAGGAACAGAGAGACGCATCCCTTCAGCTGGATATGCAGTAGAAGCAGACAGAAGAAGGGGAAGAAGAAGGGAAAAAAATCCTGGTTGACTTTCAACCTGTTGATTACGGCAAACCCTGGAGGACTGAACCCAAACCAGGCATGTGTTTGACGCGGTTCTCGCACTAATTGGATTCCTAATCGATTTCCTAATCGCTATCTCGTTCAAATCAGCATATGAACCTCTTCCACATGCCTTTCTTCTATGATGAACTCTTTCTGTAAACAAAGATGACCGCCCGACGACACATCACACATGAATTAAACATCAAATTCTACATAGTGCAAGAGAAATGCTTTGTTTTCCCTCATGGGGAGCGGGGGGGACATGATGAATAATCGATGACTATAAAGTATTAATATTCCCCCACTGCTTCCAAGGTTAAAGCGTTTGGATCTCTCCGTGCTGAAGGTTAGACGCTGGCTTACAAAAGCGCATTGCCCTCATGCGACATCTACACCTAGGCTACAGCGAAACACTGAGACATGCCCGTTCAAAATGCAGCATTGCCCGATGTTACAATGGATTCACAATGCATTTACTTTTTCTCCTGTGCGGCACACTGTTGCATATGGGCTCTGCTCTGGCAGCGTTTGCAGCCTGTCCGTACCACAAAGTGGGATAAAAGCAGGATACACGGAGCTCTCAGTCCTCTCCAACCTTTTGTCTCCTCCTCGTGTCATTCAAGAGCATCTCTATCACGGATGCGACTTTTTTTTTTTGCCCGACGATTGTCCCTATGATCTGTCCAATAATCCCATAATCCAGTCCAATTGGAAGCGGAGCTCTCGCATCCTTCATTCGGACAATGCTCGTCTGCGCTGCCCCTGCGTTTGTAGCCGGGGGAGAGAAAGCAAAAAGGCGAAAAGGATGCTGGAAGATCTCCGATAATCAAA
Source organism: Cynoglossus semilaevis (assembly GCF_000523025.1). NCBI lineage: Eukaryota > Metazoa > Chordata > Actinopteri > Pleuronectiformes > Cynoglossidae > Cynoglossus > Cynoglossus semilaevis. Next base: position 9,747,227 of record NC_024322.1, read on the forward strand.
ATTAATCGCTTTTTCTCTTGCGCTCAGTTCTCTCCGCGTCAACTGTTGAAACCTGCTCCCTCCACAGTCGTATCCCGGCGGAAAGCTCTCGACGCTTTTATAACAGACTCCAGCGGATTCCTGGCTGCATTTAACATAGTTTCTGATCCTCTTCCAGCAAATGAGTGAACAGTGACAGATCTTGCCTTAGGGGGGGTTCTCCAATAGGTCTGGCAAGATCGCATGAAGAAGGGCTGTTCTAGTGCTACGTGATTCACTTACTGATGTGTGCGCACCGAGCAGCAGCAGCAGTAGCAACAGCAGCAGCAGCAGCAGCAACAGCATCACAGAGAAAACGTGCAGGAGGATGTTGTTCCTAATGCTTTTGGATGTGAACCAGGGAATGCGTATAGATCGATGAAACGTGTTGGGCTGGGATGTAGTAAAAGCTCTAGGGATCTGACAAGTGGTCATTCTGGGGCAGACGTGGATCACACAAGCTATTTGGTGTGAGCAAACATGTAATATTAAAGCTTGAAAGTGTTCAAAATATAACTGGGAATTTTCGCCTCAGCTACTAGTGCTCCCGGTATCACTCTGGATATTCGGGAAAATAGAGGAAAGCAGATTCTTATCAATAATAAAAACAGCACCTGTTCCCTGTAGTAGTATCTCATTTCCACTTGTTTCAATAGACTGCCTGTATTTTCAGAATAATCTCCACAGATTTGCTTATTTCCCACTTTTATATATATATATATATATATATATAAGGACTTATTTTGCTCAAATATCACAGCTTTAAGCGGCCATCTCTGTTTTTTTTTTTACATTTACAGTCAACAACCTATTCACATCCAAGCCGTATCTCATCTTGAAAATACACGGACTGACATTTATTCCACTCACTATCGCAACAACATTTGTGGCATTTGCATTTTTATTCTCTCTTGACCAGATCTCAGTGACGCACCGGCCTCTTTGGTGATGCAAGTACCCTGTTCTAGTTGTGTGAGAGACGGCTGTGTATCAACATCAAAGCAGAAATCTGGCCATTTCCACCACACAGCTGTTGTCTGAGGGCACCAAGGACTGTCATTGACAAAAATAAACAAACATTTTCTGTTCGTCACTGAGCGAGTTTTTGCCGTATGCGAGTACAGCTGTTAACAAAGGAACGGTGTTTGACCTTGCTTGTTGCCGCTTACGGTGCTCAAAATATAATTGCAAATACAATGCAACATGGACAGCTCAACCTTACAGCTAAGCCAGGTGAACATTCATGAAGCAACAATTGTGCACTAAAGAATGTTAACATCCAGCTGATTTGTTTCATTTTAGTAAGGAGACATGCAATTAAAACTACTCAGCAGAAGCTAATTAGGAGTACGGTGGCTACATGCACAGCAGGATTTCCACTGCTGTGGTGTGAGTCTAATTCAATCCTCTCTTCTGCCATTGTGTTTGTTTATCTTTAACTGTGTAAATAAAATGTAACCTTTAAAGGGACTGAAAGAAACAGAGGTGTGCGGTTTTGTGTACGGATGCTTTCTGATTTCGAGCACGTTAGACTGGGTCTAAAAGTCTGCCCCGTGTCTTAACTTCACGCAGTGTGTCAGCAGTCGCAAAAAGTAAAAGAAATGTATCTGTGTTGGAGCAAATTGCTTTGTGTTGTTGTTGTTTGTTATGTTTGTCTTCTGACAGTACTGAGTGACCTCGGGCACCAGTGAAATGTTTTGAAAATGGCCAATGTACCTTTGCCGACAATAGTCTCTTTACATTAGCCTCACATCTTATTATAGAAAAGACACGGACCGGCATTTATTTTACTTCATATTTCACTGTTTCTCCTGGCATTTGCATTTTTATTCTCACTTGAACAGATCTCAGTGACGCACCAGGCTCCGTGGTGACACAGCGACCCTGTTGGAGTGATGTTGAGAGGAAGCTGTGTGTCAACATTAACGGCAGGATCACAGTGGCCTAGTTCCTCGTATAATTCAATGTTGCCCAGGATCTAAATCAACCTTGAGTCGTCCCTGAGTTCATTCCTATTGTCTGAAACGTAGCTGCTTTTCTCCTCCGGGGAGCATCAACTTTGCCTGGCCAGGGTGCAGCCTGCATAAATTGCCCATTTCTGCAGGTGAGAGATAAGGACAACAAAGGGAAACTAATTATCATTCATTCTATGTTAAAACCTGAGGAAAGGACTGCTATTGACAATTGAGCCTGTATTGTCACAGTTGTACCGTTTAATATTTGAAATCTGAGTGAAATATCCATTAGACATAGGCGGAATCTAAATGTGTGGCTTTGGCTGCCTTGTTTTTGTAGAAATGACTTTGTTGACTTCATAACTTTTGCTAATGAGACCACGCGCCCACCCACCCACCAAAACAAACCACCGTCCCCCACCTTTCCACTGGCATTTAAAATACACGGATGCACCGGCTACTTTGTGACGGATTGATTTTTAACCTGCAAGCACATTATTCTGTCAGTGTGAAATGGTACCTATTGTAATTCCACAGATGCTGGAATCACAAACGGCAGCTCTGCTCATTTAAGCATACCCGCAATATCTTGGCATCTCTTTCATTTGATTCACTCACCACTCTGCGCAAGCATGATTAAAAGTGAGATTAAGTTGTTTATCATTCTGGTTTTGTGCCCATTGCTGGTTTGCACCACACCTTGAGCTGCAGACTGGAATACAGATGGTGGTGAGTGTGGGAATGATCATCCACAGAAACAGGTGAATTTCACTGCAGATTAAATGCACGGAGAGAAATGTCCGTAAGAAAGAAAGTTCGCCACAGTTCCCACAGGACGTGTGCAGACATGAGATTTCAGAGACAAGATTATAGGTAGAGATGGACCGGTGGTACAAAGGTTTAACTAAGGATACACAGGCCGGATACTTCACTCAAATACTTCTACTGGCCGATCCAGCGACAACTTCTTGGTGTCTCATGACTAGTTTATTTAAGTAGGTCAACAATGTCGGTAGTTTGGAGGAATTTAAACACCAGGGATGAAGACAGGATCAAGACTTACTCTAGGATTTGTTCTCAGCACCGAACACCGCTAATGTCTGTTCTCAGCCACTCTTTTTGTACCACAAAGCAGGTGATAGCATTTTCAGCAAAAATCCGCAACTGGCGTAAAAGCTCCGCTCACTTTCCACTCATCTGTCTGGATTAACTAGGTAGGAATAATATTTAATATTATTTATTGTTGTTTTCAATAAAATGAACACTGGTATTGGTTTGTAAAAAAAACTTGAAAAAGAAAACTCTCCAGTTTTAAACTGAAATCTCTAATATGTAAACATGGGTAATAAATAAAGTCATTTAATAATTTTGCCTTCAGAAAACAGCTACAACAAAATCACACCTCTATACAGTTTATTTAGCTTGTATTTGTGTTTGGTAACTTGCAAAGACCGAATCATGCTGCTGCATAATCCATGCTTTATGAATCCCCTGCAGAATACTCATCTTTACTGGCAGCCATTCATTCAACACAACACAAAAAGTCCTATTTGTATAAAGGCCGTACAGAGGAGTAGAACTAGAGGCTTCTAGTTTTATGTGTCAAGGTTCTGAGAGTTTTTTTCTGCTGAAATCTCTGCATGACAAGGAAAAATAGAATTTCCATTTTGCTGCTCAGAGAATAGAGGACAACACATTTGAACTACTCATCTACAGCAACTTTTTTGATATTTAAAAAAAAAGAAGAAACATCTTTGTGTGATCCAAAGAACACGCTGTTCACAATTTTCACATAGAACCATTTCTCCAGTTAAATGTAGCTCTTGAAGACTGGACACGGAAGTCTGTGAACTGTACAGAATGACCGGGACATTATTTCCAGAAAGAGATGCAGTTGTTGCATTAATTTCCTGATGCTATTACCACCTTTGCAGAAGAAAAAAAAAATCACATCAACTCTGCCTGTGTGGAGGCAGAAGGGGACAGAATTCTATCTACTGTACATGACTTTACATAAAGCTATTTATAATGGGGAGTAAGAAAATTGTTTTTCTGCAGACTGTTCTATAATGGACACAGACATCTGTTTTATTTCAGCCAATGTTTACAGCTAAAACTGTCCTTCTCTAAACTGAAGGATAACTGCGGTGCAATTTACATTATTATTTTGCTGACAAACGCCTCATAAATACAAAAAAAAAATTAAATAAAATCATGCTGAACTGAGTTGACGACCACATATTTCTTGCGTCACCGGCGCCTGCAATAGTTTATTCATGTGATGCGCGACATCTGTTGACAACTCCTAATAACTGATCTATGAGCCATAATGTCCTGAAATGAAATTTATATCCTTCCACATTCTTCCCAGTGACAGATGTAATCACTGGCCTTTCTAAATAAATGAAACCCCACAATTAGGAAATGCAGCGGACGCATGGCAGGTAGTTGGCATTAGGTTAAGGCAACAAAAGTGGCTTTGGCCGAGGCCCAGGAGAGTGTGGTGGGGCTTTATAAACACTGTCTGTTTTACAGAGTGGCATACTCTTTTATTAAGATGAACATGGGTCTGGCGGTTTATTTTTAGTCAATCATCATCATATCGTTATATGGCACCCTGCCACCATGAGGCACTAAATAAGATTGCAGTCATACACAGGTAAAAATAGACTAAAAAACCTTTTAGTCCTGCTTGAGTAATAATATGTGTGTGTGTGTGTGTATATATATATATATATATATATATATATATAATTTATTTCTGTCAAGCAGATTTAATAAAACTCTTTTACAAGTTTTAAAGCATGCAACATAACTGGGAAAATGTAGGAATGTATTTGTGCATTTAGACTTTCTTCTGCAATGCATGGTAAGGCATTTGTGCACTACATAAAATAAAATGTTTTTTTGTATTATCAATGTGAGCACACAGTTAGCATTAGCTATGGAGACGATGTGGAGTGGTGGCATTGAAACTATTTTTGCAATATTGACACATTGCTGGTGTCACTCCAGGAAAATCTAACACATGACATAAAGTATTTTCAGACCTAAATGGAACCTGTCAGGAAGACCAGACAATTAAAACAAATTCCAATCACAAAGATGTCATGATAAAGCTGACTATACCTCGGGTCGATGTCGTCATCACTCGAGTAATGTTGCAAAATTTGATATAAAGGACTCTTATTAACATGTTTGTTTCAAGACATCTTTGCTAGTATTGACCTGATACTTATTATAAGAAAAAGAAAAAAAATTGTCATTTTTTAAGCATTTTTTCCATACTAATCACAGACAAAAAAGCTAAATAAAAATGATTGTCTCCAGTATTTCTGCGAAAGTTACGAGTGTCTACATTCAAGCACTCATACTGCCAAAAATTCAATCCTCTGGAAAGAGATTTTTTTTGGGAAAAAGCAATTGCATAAGTTATTGTGGCCACCGCACAGCAACAGCACAGTAACATTTACATGCAGTTTTTTCATGCATTTAACTCCCTGGACTCCTCTTCAACCTGCCAGTGTCAGAAATCGTTTTAGAGATATGTCAAATGTCTTAGGCAGAGACTTTTACACCATGTGATTACATTTATAAAAGTGTTTTTATATTGTGAAAAAGAAAAACATACGAGAAGACTCCAACAACCAAATCTGACATCAATGCCATGATCTCTGTGGAAGTGCAGGACAAAAAAGGAACAAAAACACCTAAGAACTAAATAAGCCTCCAACGAGGCTCTTTAAAAAGTTAACTGCCAAACCATTTTCATACATAATCATAGCTATTGAAACCAGGAGGTGTTCTTTGATACTCAAATTCTGTTTTTCAAGTTTTCCAGTTATATTCCAGAGCAGAAAATGACACTGTTCTGATAGAAAAAAAAGAAAAAACCCAGTAGATTAAAAAGGCTTTCAGGGTATTGGGTATTAGGTTATGTTTTTCTATGTTGGTGCTTATGCTCTAATGAGATGTAGGTTTAGGATTATACAGATTTTTTTTTTTGCTGTAATCTTCTTTAACTCACTGAATAAACATCAATTTGTTGGGGTCACTCGAGGCGTTGCGTGTTCTTTACAGACATGTTTAAAATGTGATGCCTAAACTGTAATAATCAGCCGACCGCTCTATTTATGTTGGTTTTCAGTAACAAACAAAACGAGCCTCAAACATCTCACGAGCATTATCGTCACGTTACATATTGAATAAATTAGCGCTGTGGTGAAACAGATGTGGATTTGCATGTAAATATAAATCCTGCTCGTGCCAATTCTCCAACATTTCAATTGTGAATTTGCATCAAGGAGTCACTCCCTGCTCCAGCGAGTGTGCGGGTCAGGGAGATCACATTTGTGCATCAGATTCTTTTTTATATCAGAAACGTTCTCATACTCCAGGTGATAAAAGAACTTTCAGACAAATTCTGAAACAATTCAGCTCCAAAATTGAAAGCATTTTAGTGTCTTTATAACATTCAGAGGAGTTTCAGGTGTCAGCCGGCGAGATGGGTTTAATAAATTCTGCGTTTAATCTTCATTTGATGGGAAGGAGCTGGGTGGGTACCTGTGTGCTGAAAATCTGCCTTTTAAAGGTTTTATGCAAATATGCACTTAAAAAACCCACAAATTACCCGTTCATCAATCAGTCTGGAAAACAAGACTGTGATATGCAGCGCCGAACTGAGCGCTCGACACATTCGGATTGTAAAACTAATGGGCGCTTGCTGGAGTGGAATTCACATTCAGTTCACATCCAAAATTTGAGACACTATCATGAATATAATTACGTGAAACAAGCAAACAAAGCACAGAGCCTGCAATGCATCACCAATCCTCCCTCAGCATAGGCAATGAGAGGAAGGCAGAGTCGGAACTTAAAGTGATGATCACAGGTCAGCCGAACGTCTCACACATTTCTAAGAAGATATTAATTGTTTGTACATGAGCCTGGATGTCAGACATCTTTAATTAGTGCTAGGGTAAAAGGACAAAAAAAAAAGGTTTCTCTTCATCTCTTGTTGACAACACAAATGGCAACCTTTGTCAGTGAGCAGATCTTCAGGAAGCCTGGTTAACGCCATGATATAATGCAATCAATTAGCGTCGACTATTAGCGTCTGCGTCTTGATGGGTTTTAAATACGAGTAGGTGACATTAATATAATTGTGACAAAACAGTGCAAATATTCAATCAGAGCGAAACTACAAGCGAGCCGAGCAGGATTTATTGTGTTGGGGGGTCTGGAATACGTAATACCAATGACTCATGTAAATGCAAATAACTCCGGCTGCAAAAACTTTAAGTATTGCAGCTGTAAGGAAGAACCGTGCTCTATCTGGGAGTATATTGATTATTCATCTCTGTAATGACCTCATGTCCTGAGCTGTTAGACTTCAGTGGCTTCAGAGACTGGAGAAACAATTACAGCTCACATTTCAGAACAAGCTTACAACACAAGTTTGGAATTAAGAGTTATTTAATGATAATAAGATCACATTATATATGCAAATGCCCATTTTTCAGCCAGGGATTTAACCATTCAAGCTCGAGGCATACATTTCTGCCCCAAAAGTTTATTTTGTTGAAAAACAAATAGGCAGCAGGCTCTGGCCACAAAACATTCAATACCTTAAAATCTGTGTCGGTTCAAGCCAAAAATAGCAAGAAAAAAAAAAAAAAAACCCAACAGGATGGTGTATGACATTACATGTGACAACTTCAGGGACCATTACATTGATGAAATGGGAAGTACCCCGAGCTGGGGACGGAATGTAAACTGAAAATAGACAATAGTGAACGTCAGACCAAAATAAGACTAGGCAGCGAGAACAGCAAAGAGGTTAAAGGTCATTAAACATAAGGAAGGCCATACACTGCCTACACAGGAGAGGCTCATTAGGGCGGCAGAGGATCGATGATGATTACATACTTGAGTCATGTGATGACACCTGACTTGACGGCTACTCAGGAGAAGCTGAAGAGCCGCTGATAAATTTGCTCACAGTCGTAGCACTTGTGCGAAGCAACAAGTTATAAACCCCACACAGCCTTTTTTATGAGTCACCGCGCTCTTCCATTGTCTAAGATTTAATGGAATAGTTTGACATTTATTTGCTTTCTTGTAGTAGAGGTAGAGGTAAAAGAATGGTCCCACTCTGTCAAGTCAATGCACAGTATATGAGGTGAAAAGCTCAGCGCAAAGACTTAGTGGACCTTTAAAAACTCGCAAAGTTCAACAGTATATCTCATTTGTTTAATCCCCAATCCTGCCGCCACGTGAAAATAACAAGCATTTATAGTTTAAACGGGGAGATTTATGCCGTTGTGGAACAGCCTCCCCTCCTTGGCGAGCAAATCTACGCATCATTTCTACTCGTTTCCCGGCAACATGTCAAGGTCGTCATGTCAAGGTAGCAGAGAAAATTGTACTTAATTAATTAATTATTTGATGCACATTTTTCTTAAAAAGAAATGGTGTGGTTGAAAATAATAAATAGTTTATATAAGTTAAATTTTAAAAAATCAGCATAGCTCCAAGCATTTAGTCACTTTTTTTTTAGATTGTTGGTACATTTAGTGGCATAGCATGAAAGGTACAGTGTGCTGAAAAAATAATAATTATTAATAATAAATATGCTAAGCAATTTTAGGCGGTACTCACATCAGTCAGTCTGGATGAACAACTGGGAAGTGAATTTGGTCCGTCCATATGCAGTGAGGCGACCCCGTGTTTGTATTTTCTATTTCTTTCTTTCTTTCTTTCTTTCAGCTAAATCTCAGTGCAAATGTTTACCTGCAAAATTAGACATTTTTAGTCAGATTTATGTTGTAGATGTTCAAAGAGAAAATTCATGGACTCAGGGAAGAAAGATTCACTGAGTGCACGTTGTGGCAGTAGCTCTAGTTGGGGTAAATTTTAGGTAACAACTATTTTACACAGTTTCAAGAACACTGGCTGACATCTGCCTTCAGATATTTAGGCCACATTTTATATTTTGAATGTCGGCCACTGCAGGCTCACATCCATTTGTATGGGCCAAACCCCCCCCCCAAAAAAACAAGACAAATTCATGCTTCATAATCAGACGTGTACAAAGATCAGGCAGCTGATAATTCCACGGATCAGTCCAGAAAATGTATTTCTTGTATATAGTATTACTTACAGGAAATACTTAGAAGACTGGTATTATATCCCCCAAAACTGACAATATCTCGGTACATTTATTATGCAAAAGCTGTGGAGGACATGGCTCGGAGCGGTGCATTACACACAAGGAGGTTTATGGTTTGAATCTCAGCTGGGAATTGCATGTTATTGTATACCTCAGGTGTTCTGTTTCACCTACAGTCCAACAAAAATCCCACTTCTAGGTTGACAGAACTTGACCATACACACGGTGAGTGTGTAACCTGTCCCACGGCACCCTGCTGCTGACCCAGTGTCAGGTTTTGTTTAGCCCCCTGCCCCCCAATGTCCCTTAAGGTAATATATGTAGCTCAGGGGAGGGAAAAACAACTAACATTCTGTAAATCACACTCACCCATAAGTAGTGAGCACGCAGTGTGTTGGTGAGTGTGATCTGTGCCACCGACGACCCATCTGTTTCCAAGATAAATGGAACATTTGTGCCATTTTATTTCTCTGGCCTTTGTCTAAATTTCACTCTGCTGAATCTAGTGCAGTCTCACAAAGGTTGAGCCAGATGCATCGTCTCGCTCTTAGCTCAAGTGTCCCACATACAGTGTGAGAGAATTGCTGGTTACACTGCTCTTAGGACTGGCAGAGAAGCAGCAGGTTGAAAAAAAAAAAAAACTCTCCCAAGAGAAATGATTCTGGGTATTGGAGAACTGCAGAGGCGAATAAAGTGAATGCAATTTCAAAAGGGAAATAATGGAGGTCATGGCGTTTGATGTTCCTGCACTGGCCATGAAAATAACGTGGTTGATGATGGAATCAATCACACCTCCCTGGCACTGAATGCTAATGAGAATATGTTTATTTGTTTCCCTTTTTGAGCTTTTTCTTTTTTTGCATATGCTTTTATGTATTTTTAATAACGACGTTATTAACAGTCCATTACAGCAAACAGAAGAAAGTAGACTGATCTGGAGTCAGCAGCTGACGACAGCAATAATATTTGTTCTTCTCCTGTTGTTTTCTGGTGTTTCTGTTTTGATGAGTGATGCTAGATCAAAACGGAGTTTATCCGCCGATGTCACCTGTGAGTCAAGTCAAGGAAAAGCGCTCAGTCAATGTGACGCTGCTTTCTTGTTTGTGCTCAACACGCCACTACGTCTTTCATTTTCCGTGAGGTAAAATTTACAACTTATCCCCTGACAGGAGGAGTAAACATCACTAATATGACCCAAGCTGTAATCCTCACGGGGTAAACAAAGAAAAACCTGTCACAGGATCTGTGATTTCCTGACAGCCTCAATCGAAAAAACACAACTTTTGTGTTTTGAATATTTGAAACAAACATTTCGTCCCCGAAAATGACTGCTTGGTTTCTCAGTGGTGAGTTCTACAAACCAGCATCAAGATGCGCAGCGACGCCTAAAATCCAACAACTCGATGAAGCTAAATTTGGAATTACACATCGGCAAATGTTTTTGGATTTTTTTTCAGAATTAATTATTCCATCTTTTGGATTAGTCACAAATAAAAACCAGGTGTGAAACACAAACATTGACCTGCTGTTATTTGTCATTTTGGGGAGTGTTGATTTATCTGGATTATTTAAAAGAACGTGTGAAGAAGGCTGTAAGTACAGCCATAGATTTACATCTACATTATTCATTATTCACACATTACGGGTGTGAGTGAGTGGACGTTACTAGGTGGAGCTGTAACATGGATTTAAAGTAAAACACCTTGAGTGTTACGTTTAATTTTTACCTCTTCTCTGCTAAATACTGAATGGATACTGGATTAACTGATATGCAGAGACGCTGTGAGGCAAACTGGAGGAACACCTCATAAAATGTTCACGTCCTTCTTTTGTAGGCAATTTATCTCAGGCTGGGAAAGTTACGTAGCATGCATCGTATCAATCATTGTCTTCAAAAAGTAATTTAAATTAACCTGTCAGAAAAACATCCATCAGGTGAAATGACCAACAGAGGAAAGGGACTATCAGAAAATTAGAAAGGACATGACTCTTTTCTGCATGAAATTAAAGATGAGTGAGGACAAATCAAACTCTGACCTCTTTTATATCATAAAGCACTGTATTTCACAGTGACTTTGCCTCATGTGTGTTCCCCTCACCCTTGGTTCGGAGGAGGAAAACTTTTTTTCTCACCTACAGGTTTCATCAGGTTTCAATGACAATCCATTAGGCTTTCCCACAGACAGCGCTGCGCTGGTGTTAATTGTGTCTTCCAGCAAGTCACTGATACGCCAGACATCACAACGATGACAAGTAAATTCATTTTTCGCCGTGAAACACTGCTCGACATATTAATACTTAAAAAGAAGCGAGGGGAAAAAACCTCTGCACCGAGCACGCCTCAGTCTTTCTTCTTAAATTAGTAGAAGTCCAAACTGAATGTTTGATTCCTACTAAATAAAAACACTGCCAGTAGCCATGCAGTTGCATGCCTAATTGCAGATGAAGCATCAAATTAAAATGTCAGGAACAACTTGGAGAGGCGGTGGCTCCGGAGCTCGGCTGTTTCAACTTATGTTAGAGTTTATACCATTTTCAGGGAAGGTGTAATTTGTGCTGCAGTAATACCCGGGCAACACCATGTCATTAGTTTCAACAAATCTAAGTCATGTTAATGCAGGCAAGGAAGGAAAGAAGGAAGGAAGGAAGGAAGGACGGAAGGAGGGGAGGGGGAAAGGAAGGAGGAAAGGGGGAAGGAAGGAAGGAAGGAGGGGAGGAAGGAAGGAAGGAAAGTGGTAACGAGGAAGGAAGGAGGGAGGAAGAAAGGAAAGAAGGAAGGAAAGAAGAAAGGAAGCAGGGAGGAAGGAAAGAAGGAAGGAGGGAGGAAGGAAGGAAGGAAGGAGGGGAGGGGGAAAGGAAGGAGGAAAGGAGGGGAGGAAGGAAAGAAGGAAGGAAGGAATGAACAAACGAACTAACAAACGAACTAACAAACGAATGTACGAGAGAGAGAGGCCATGTGCCACCTAGTGGGACGTGACTAACCCATAAATCTCCTTCCCAATTAGCATTAAGCTGTAGTGTAAAATGACAGGAAAGTAATTCAGAAATACTGTAGCAACTTGGAAGAGGAAGGAAACCATCCGGAGAAGAGGAATAAACTGTCAGTCCTACACAGATAGGCCAACATCAACCAAGGCTTTCCAATTACTTCAAGGTTAACCGTGAAGCGCTAATAACATCAGGGAAGCCGGAGAAACACAACGGTGTTAGCTAATTACATAAGCAAGTCATTTAGACTGATTGATGCGTCATATTATTCCGTGCTCTGCCTCTCTCTCTGCTCTCACTGTTGAATCCTCCACTCCTTCAGAGTACAGAGCAGCAGAAAGGTTCACTTTCCTTCAGCAGGTGTCCGCGTGACGGCCCACACTGACACAATGAGACAACTCTCCCTGCTCAGCAGTAAACCACAATCCACTGGTGAACAACTGGCCCCGATTTATCACCGTCAGCTCAGGACCGTGCTCTGTGGGTGAGCTGACACACACTGCAGATAGAGAAGGGCAAAAACAGGTATTCCCTTTTTAAGACTGAGGTTTGACCACTGTGTTGGCGGGGGGGGCGGGGGGGCGGGGAGGGGGCGCCAAAGAGTGCTAAGAACTCCACTGCTATGTTTATTTGTCCAAAACGCCGGGGCAACGTCTCTATGAGGTGTGGCGTTTCGTTTGTCAACTGGTTTAGACGCCGTGTTATAATGGGAGCTTAGAGGGAGTTGTGTTATGTTTATTAATACCCCCCACTCACCCACCCACCCACCCCCGCCCCCTTTTGTCACTGAGGTAACATTGAGAGCACTCTGTTCACTCGTGCGTGCAGCGATATTTGTTATTTATATACAGTAGATGAATAACAACAGCTCATCCTGCTCAAGCCCAATCGGGATTTGAGCTTTTGTTGCACAATATTGTAAATACATGTTGCTCAATAGGAATGTGAATAAGGCACTGAGGGTGTCTTTATAAAGTCATGAATATGATTTACAGTAAAAGAGAGAAAAGCAAAATATGATTTTTTTTTTGTCTGTACACTGTGTGGGCTGGGCTTTCGCTTCGGTGCCAGATAACAAGGAAGGAGAGGAGTATGGGATTTGAGTCATTGATTAAATTGTATGTGCTTCAGCTGACAATGAGAACTCCATGGCAGTATTGTCAGAGCCCATCAAAGTGCACTCATGACACCTGAACACATCACACCGACTTAAACCTCTCGCAGCTCATCGTGGAATTTTGTAAATAGGACAATAGTACTGTCGTGAACCTGTCTGCACAATGTAGCCACACAAAGGGAGGGGGCGGGGGGCACATCAGAGTAAGCAGAGACACCGACTCCCATATCGCTTAATGCTATTGTTGAACATAACCTTCCCCTGACAGCTCAGCAGAACTCCATTAAGAGCAGTGATTTGTAATGGACAAAGAAAGAGAAAATGAAAAAAAACAAACAAACCTCTGTTTCAAAGCAGGAACATTGTTCTACTGTGGTTCCAATTAAAACGGTTACAACGGTTCCAGCAGTGTTAATCTGGTCCACATCATATAGTTCAGATCGCACCCCAGTCAACGTGCAGTGCAAACAACTGTGGCACACACGTGTCAATGATAAAGGGTAGATTAAATGTTCAGTGGTTGCATAGCAAAATGTTTCCCCCTAGTGGTTGAAGAACCAAAAAAGAACAGGCACACTTTGGTGACAGTGAACTATATGATATATATGATAAAAAAAAAAAAAAAAAACAACCACCAACAACAACTTTATACTTTTGTCCATTTGTTTTATTACATTCTAAATTGATTCTTTTTTTTTTAATTCTAAAACTTATTAAGTCAGGCTCGTCACGTTCAGTACACGTGTCCCCGCTGGTGTCCATGTACGGCTGCACGTGACAAATAAAAGTCCTGCAGCTGATGTGTGACAGTGGGACAAGTCGTAGTAAAATATTAAGTTTATAGAATATTTATCCAAAAAAAGAAAGTCTTTGTGATTTTTCAGCACCTGCATATTTCATGTTGGAACAGAACCTGCCGTGTATCACCCATAGCCAATATTTTCATATAAATAAGAAATAAAGTTTTCAATTATTTTGCACCATTGCGACTGTGTGACTTCTTCCCCCGACTGTGGCTGACAGATGAGCTTTGAAAACTATATTAAATGGTAAATCAATGATTTACTACCAGCAGCTGCACCACCTCATTTGTTACATTAGGGTGAAATATTTATCCTTGAATGCTGCAAATTTTGAAATATATTTGTTTCTGCACAAGACATTTAATAATAATTTTGTTTCAAATTTGACTCCAACAAATATTGTTTGATTTATGGTCAACCTGTTAAATTCAGCTCTTATTAAGCATTTAATGCACAAACATCTATTCATTTGAGCTGTACTGTGTGCGTGTGTGTGTGTGTGGGGGGGGGGCACAATTATCACACGAGACATCAATACAAAACTGTGATATTCACACATCAAGGTGTTTTTAGTCCCTGTTCCCAGTGTCAAATCTGGCTTTAATTAAAACAAAATGCCTTTTGTTTTATTCTTATAAAAGACATGATTGAATACAACAATGTAACTAAAGATTTTACCCCAATTTTTAACATTTCTTTTGGTTCTAAATGTAAATTAAATGTAGCTTCATAACAAGTCGGAGTTCAGACATTTGGTCTTGTTAATTTTTTTCTTTTATAACACACACTCACACACCACTTATTTGAATCTTGTTTTGCTGTCAGGCAAAACACTGACTGCTAATCAATAAATATTCAAGCAAAAAGGAAAGGACAACGTTTATGTGACTCGAGAAATAGAAACGTGCTCTTACATAAGCAGCCGTTGGACATGTCCAAAGTCTGTCCCTTTGTCCATTTACACTGGTTTCACACATCAGCGGGGACACACATCTCTGAAAGTCTGTAAATAACATAAACAGGTGAAACAGACCAAATATGATCCAAGCAATTGTTTAACAGTTGTTCAAATCATCATATTTTGACTCCAAATAAGATTGCAGACTCTGAGGCAAGGATGTGACTTTTGATCCTCTTCCTGTAAGGCAACAGCACCAACCACTACACCACCGTGAGACACGCTTATTTACAGTACGTTTGTAGGACTTCATTCTGAAGTCACACTATGAATTCTTCAGAATAATGAATTGGTGCGCTGTTTTAATGAAAGCCTGGATCATCACAGGAGGAGCAGTCGCCCCTGTGAACGTTGACAGTATTTAATCTGGATTTTCATTCTGATTTAAAAAGCTGTGAAAATCAGATTGAGTCAGTGTGAAGTTTGTCCCTGAATTAAAAGTAAATGTTAGTGTTTTTGAAGGAACAGTCCAGAAAAATGATTCCATGTTTGACACTTGTAAATCTCCATGTGAATCTTTCAACATTTTTTTCAGTTCATAAATTGCAACCTTACCAAATCCAGCAACAAAAGAACAAAAAGATTAGCACAGATAGCAAAAAAAAGAAAAAGAAAAAAGAAATTGCATTGCATTGTGGGTAACACTCCCCCACAGAAACTCCATCTTCACAAGCTGGGTACATTTGGAGAATTTGGCCTGGAAGTTCAGATGCCAAGAGGCCATAAAAGCATAATCACAGTAATACAGTCATATCGTCATTCACCGTAAATAAACCCAACACAGCCAGGTGCAGAGGCTGGAAGTGGCACATACAGTAATGACTCATTTGTCAGCGGACTACTGATGAGCTGAAAACCAGCCCTAAAATGCTGGTTCCGTGTTACCTTGGGAGATTTCAAATGTGCTGTGACAGCTGCTGCTGGAGATTAATGTGAAGTCCATTTGGATGGGAATAAACAGCAGTGTCTCCTCCAACAGACACACAGGCGGCGTGAAGTGAATGTACCTCGCAGCGCAAATTGCCAGGTCGCCGCACAACTATTTGACCTACAAGGAGCATATAAAACGATGATGAAGGGAACAATATTGTATTGACTTATAAATGCATTTCGCCTGTGTGTACAATTGGCTATCTGTCAGACCAGTGCACATCACTGGGGGCACAAACATGACCTTCTTTCTTATTGCTCGCATTTCCAGACGACATGGCCTTGAAATCACCGTGGACTACATGCCAAAAATAAACTTATTAACTTTGTCTAGCTGTGGTGACTTTGCAGGATAAAAGCATTAAGTAAAAATAATTAAAAAAATAAAAAACAGCAGCGTGATCACGGTCAGAGCAGATATGTGTAATTAGTTTCTGTAGAAAAGGTATGAGGACAGTTTCTGATCCGCTTTCCCGCCTTTTATCGCAGCCCTAAAAACCCTACAAAGGCAGGTATTTACGCCTGTATGCAAATTAGCACAGATCTTGAAACAAAAACAAACAACAAATAATGTTTCATTCCACAATCGGCTTCCACAGATAGCGTTTTCCTGGACGCAGATTTGAGGAGTATTTGTATTCCATTTGGAAGCCGTTCTTGGAACAGGGCTGCGTTACGTTTAACAGCCCTTTACTCTTGTCCTATTCATGTTAACACATCAGAAGATCATTGAAAGTGACCTTAAAAATAACGAGGGAAGGATTCTGTGACAAATTCAAATCTGATGGAAACAGGCAGCGTCTTCAGTGTGTGTAAAGGAATAAATAATCTCCGTCGGCCTTTCAGTTACTCAGCATCAGAGCGTATTATAAAATGTTGATGAAACATATTAAATCTGGCCCGTGCACCGAGTTGCTGATGAAAACCCCACACTCCCAAGGATGTTGTTCTCTCAATAAGATATGTACTCTGCTGAATTTGAATTTGCATAATCAATTACTGAGCTTTTAGGGGAGCTTTTTTTTTTTTTGCAACAATTTCTATTTCACTTTTTCTCCAAATGTGCAGTGTAGGATTAAAATGACTGCACTCACTGTACTGCATAATTTCTGCTGATGGCTGTCTGTGCTGGTTACGCTTTAAACTCATCAATGTCTCATCAATAAATCATTTGGCACACTTTGCACTTAACCTACATATGCTCGGACCCCAGCAGTGACCGACTGTTCAAATGTGACAGCGGTGCAGCGATAGTTCACTGACAGAGTGTCAGAGTTTTCAAAATGGAGATGCATGAACATAGCTACTCACCTTTGTGGAGTTCATGCCATTAGTGCTGATTAACAGGAGCTGGATATCCCCCTCTAACGTCTGCAAATGAGTCAGAAATTAGTCGACTGATATAAAATGTGTCACATTGTGTTGTACAAAGTGATTTCAAATATGTATAACACCTGGAGCAAGTGTGAGCACCAGGCCTGGTTCTGTAGAAATAATGGTTTTTACCTCATTTTTCCACTTGAGCTGCGGCTGCGCTCCCTCATTTGCATGCAAGGAGCTCGTCGGAGGAACCTAGGAGCTTTCAAAGCCAGTCTCCAGGTGATGCAGCAGCTAGAGATTTTACATCTGATCACCGCTGACAGGAGTTTTGATCATGTAGACTCAAACTAGGTGAGGAGTTCTAGGTGTTTACAAATTCACACTGGGACTTCTCTTGGCAGGGAGATAATATTTCATCTTTAAAATCTCATGTTTCTCAATTAGAACTATCGCAATCAATTGAAAACGACATGATTTTCATCTGCGCATTTTATTTCCAAGGCAGCAAGAACATTCACTGGAACATTCATTGAAATAAGGTCACTGTAATTAGACCAACTGTATAAATATACATACATATTTACAAAGAACAGTTTAAATTAGTTTACAAATATTTACAGCATCAGAATCAAATTAATCAGCAATGTTTTTCTGGTTGTTGTTTTTTTTCAAAAGATAGTTGCAACTTCTAGCTCTGTAGTTACTGTCACAAACTCTGGACTTTTCTTCTGGATTTTTGTGGAGTCCACACCAGTGTCTGGAAGCTGTTTGGGGAAGTAGTGAGGTAAGGTCGCCGTCCTGGAGAAGCTGTACACGTTGTTCTGTGGTTTTGGCCAGTTTGTGCCGTAACCACAGTCCTTCCAAGACGGTGCGAAACCATGATGGTTACCGAAGACCGTGATGGGAGAGAAGCCGATGGTGTATGCGTTCTCTCTGGAGGTTTTCAAGCTCTGTGATGGTATTGCACAGTAGGTGCCTTGACACTCCCCTGATAAGGTGTTAGCACCGCTGGATGAGCCTGATGTGAAAGAGACAAATAAAGATGACAAATTGTTGATGCAGATATGACATTGCGGCCATTTGTCATTGTTGTCATTTTGGCAGATATTACTTTTTTTTCAGCAGTTGTGAAATTTTCAAGATTTAACACAATGTGAGGGAAAACTCACTTTTCCTTCTGGGCTGAAAGGTGCTGAAATGTTTCTTTCCTCCGTCGCCACTGATATCAGAGTCACTGTCGTTGAAGTCACTGTCACCTTTGCCACTGTCCTTCATGCTCAACTGGTCATTGTTTCCACTGCCACTGCAAACGCAATCAACACACACAGCGTCAGACACCAGTGTAACACATTAGCCTGATTATAGATTTTTACATTAAAACACAGGTCACACGTCTTTGTTCTCATAAAAAAAAAAACCTTCACCCTACAAGAAAAATGTATGCACGGCGCATTTTAAATGGTGTCACTGCTAAATGGGATTTAACTGTGAACTATTATCCCGTCTGAGAAAAGATAGCTCCTCGTCTTACCTCACTTGCAAGCAGTATTTGTCACCCTGCCACAAAGAGGATGGTTGGAAATGCTTGGAGGGCAGGAACATCTAAGAGAACAAACAAAATAACACCACAAGAGATTGGTTTCCATTTCTGGCACAAAGATCAAGGCAGCACTTGGGAGAGGAAGAGTCATTTGAAAACAACAGATGAAAGAATAGTCTTGCAGTTCACTCACCTTTGTCTCTGAGTCACCACTCCTCTCCTCCAACGAAGAAGTGTCATCCAGAGATGAGGAGTTTGTGTCATGGAAGAAGCCTTTTGGCCCGGTGTATATGTTTGATGCTGTGGAGCCCAGAGCCGGCGTTGGCCCGCCGTCAAACAGGCTGTGACACGCTCGCCTCCTGATGCCACGGCTTTTCCTCCTGCGGCTCAGTTTGTATGTGACAATAACAGCCACTATTGCAATCAACAACAGTGCACAGCCCCCACTTAGCAGGATGATGATAATTAGTGAGCCGTCCAGGACGAGTCCGTCTTCATCACTTGACCCTAACACGATGATGACCTGGTCTTCCACGGGCTCTGTGTTTGAGACAACAAACCTAATAGTGGCACTGCTGGAGAGAGGAGAGCGGCCGTGGTCAGTCACGGAGATTTGGAGTTCCAGCACGTCTCCGATGTCAGACGTCAGCCATTGTTTCAGAGCGATCTCGCCAGTTTCTTTGTTCATGGCGAAGGTCTTGGTGTCACCTTGTACTATCTGAAAGGACAGCTGGCCATTCACTCCCTCGTCTTCATCCCTGGCTGACACTCGAAGGGCGAGGTAGCCGGCGGGAGAATTGAAAGGCAGGGGGATGTTGGCGGTGTCGTTTTGCAGGGGGGGGGGGGGGGGATTTTGGTTATTGTCTTTGTTGGTCACCCCCCTTA
>NC_024322.1:9767079-9803908 GCF_000523025.1 Cynoglossus semilaevis
ATAGTTGTCATTCTGGTCCACCACCTTAATTCTGATTGTGGATGTGCTTGAAAGTGAGGGAGAACCTTTATCTTCTGCTTGGATCACAAGGTCAATCTGCTGAAGTGTCTCGTAATCAAAGGACCTCAGAGTAAACACAGAGCCCGACAGTGGGTCTACTGAAACATAAGTGGACAGCAGGGACCCTCCCAGCACCTCTGAGTCCACCAGTTTGTAGAACACGTCAGCATTTTTACCCTCATCAGCATCACGGGCCACGACGGTGGTGACATATGAACCTGGGATGTTATTTTCCAGCACTGAGACTTCATAAAGTGACTTACTAAAGAGTGGTGCGTTGTCATTTTCATCCCTCACACGAATAGTGTAGTGTCTGACTGTTTTGAAAGGTGGGCTCCCAAGATCTTCTGCGACCACAGTCAGGTTATATTCAGGGGTCTTCTCTCTGTCCAGGTTCGTGGTGGTGACAATCATGAAAGCGTCCCCATATGCCTGCTGTAGAGTGAAATGCTCGTGCCCGAGCAGGCTGACGCGCACGTACCCGTTGGCGCCAGAGTCTCTGTCCGAGGTGCTGATGAGAGCAACGAAACTCTCTGCTGCCGCCGCCTCGGTGATGAAGGCGACGCCGTCACTGCTGGAAGTCATCGGTTTGACGCTAATTACAGGCGCATTGTCGTTCACGTCCACGACGTCGATCAGAACTTTACAGCTGGACGCCACAGAGTTCGCCTCCAAGTTCGAGGCTCGAATGGTCAACTCGTACGACTTCCTCTTCTCGAAGTCAACAAGCGCCTTCAGGCTGACGTCTCCGGAGTGAGGGTCGACGTGGAATATGCGCGTCGCTTCCGGGGACATAACTTCTGCAAACGTGTACGTCACCTCACCGTTGATGCCGTCGTCGGGGTCAAAGGCGTGCACTCTGACCACCCGGTGACCCACTGGCGAGTCTTCGTTCAGCTCCACTGTCAGAGAGCCGTGCTCAAACGTCGGGCTGTTGTCGTTAAAGTCCAGAACTTTGATGTGCACGGTCATGGAGCCGGACTTTGCAGGGGAGCCTCCGTCATAGGCAGTGACCTCCACCGTGTAGGAATCCTCCAGCTCTCTGTCCAGTTCCCTGACCAGCACCAGTTCTGCAAACTTCGCTCCGTCTTCTGTGTCGCTCACTTCGATGGCAAAGTGACTGGAGGTGGAGATGTTGTAGCTCTGAATGTAGTTCTCACCCACGTCCTGGTCCAGAGCGACCTGGAGAGGGAACCTGGAGTGGAGAGGAACGTTCTCCACGATCTCCAAGTGCGTCTCGTTGTGTGGAAAGTGGGGCGAGTGGTCGTTGACGTCTGTGACCTCGATCTCCACGTGGATGAGTTGGAACTTCTCTCTGGAATAGGCCACAATGTCGAAGGTGATGAGGCACCGCGGGGACCGGGGGCACAGCTGCTCTCTGTCGATAGTTTCTGCGACGCTCAGAAGTCCGTCACTCTCCCTCATCTCGATCACAGACGAGTTGTTTTCTTGCATGAAGCGGAATGACGTGCCCGGGTCAACAGCTGGATCCATCTTCAGGTCTCGGGATAAGTTGCCAATCTCTGTCCCTGGAGCGTCTTCTTCGTATGTGAAGTACTTCGTGGTTGTACACACGGCTGTGTTTAAAAACAACAACAACAACAACACCGTGCAGAGTCTCACTCCTGTAAACTTGTAAAGTCCCATGTTGAGGGTCTAGGAAGTGATGCCCATAAAAATGTTGACTTCTCCAGCCTCT
Organism: Cynoglossus semilaevis; assembly: GCF_000523025.1. Classification (NCBI taxonomy): domain Eukaryota; kingdom Metazoa; phylum Chordata; class Actinopteri; order Pleuronectiformes; family Cynoglossidae; genus Cynoglossus; species Cynoglossus semilaevis. Next base: position 9,768,839 of record NC_024322.1, read on the forward strand.
TGCTGCGTGTTCGAGGTTGGACCAACGCTGTGACCAACTCTGGCTTTGCTGCTGCACTTTAAACCCCGCGTATGCAAATGACCCTGGCCCAACCACCAATGGCCTTGAAGTGGTGTCCAGCAAACGGGAAACGTTTGTCACCTGCAGCAAACTGCTCCTCACTGTTTTGGTTTTAATACAAATGGTGGAGCAGATTGTGGGGCTTTAATTAGTGTGATAACCGAGTTGCTTGAATCAATCTTTGCCTGGCTATTAATTATCTAATCACTTCGAGCACTGTATTTAATAAGGCTGCGTGCCTTCAGAGAAAAAAAAAGTGGAAATGTGTGAAAAGGTGACTGAAGCCACCCAGGAAGAGGAGGACAGTGGAGGGGAAGAGGAAGAGCGCAGCCACGAACAGTGTTAAATATTAATTATCACCAGATACTGTTATTTATACTGCTGTGGTAGAAATCCTAGCTTAAATGAATGGTGTGATTCTATTTGATCTTAAGTTAATGTTACGCTTTGTTTGCAATTTTTATACAAGATGTTTCAAAAGACATTTTCTTTTGCATAATAAATCAGATTGTGAAACAAAACTGAAGAAAACCCGTTAAGTTTTACTTAAGTCACACTGTACCGTGTATATATGTGTATATATATATAGATGAGAACATTCTTTTGGCCATTTTTAAGATATCAAAATACGTCGAATAAGTGAAAGAGATGAGCCAGTATTGTACTGCCAAAAAAATAAGTGGAAACATTTTTTTGATTTGCCAAAGTAAAAAAAATAATAATAAAAATACAATAGACAGCTCAAAACTGGAGAGCTGAAAGATAAACAACAGACACAGAAAAAATAAAAACAACTAAGCACAAATGCCAGTTAATTATCTTTAACTCATTAAACAAAATAAATAAAAGAACACAAATAATAATCCACAGCACTGTATCATGACACTGGAGATTTTCTTCCAACACAGTCTTAAAAACAGTTTGAATGATGCTGCTCTCCACACAATCAGTGGTGGTCTCATAAACCATGTCACCGTGTGTCAGTCAGGGGAATAATTATACCTGGAGAATGAAAGAATGTGCCTTCACACACACACACACACACACACGTTCACAATAGTAAATGCTCCTCAGTGACAACAAAGGAGCATGAGTCAACCATATGGGTGATTATCAGCTGCTGATTAAAAGACGTCTGCAGCTCTTCAAAAGGCTCTCGACACCTCGCCCCAGTTTGGCTTGCATCTGTCTCAGACCCCCAAAGGGCCCATACAGGAAGGTGTTAAAAACACACGCCATAAAGGTCCGCATCGGCATGTGTCTGCGCAGCAGGGGGCTACGATAGTCTCTGCTCCCTATATCTGAAACCTTATATAAGCTGGGATTCACTGTTATAGTGCAGTGGAAAACTTTGTACTTCTGTCAAATATGTTTTGACAGGAACACCAGGCAGTGCTAACAAACAAAAGCTGCAGTATTTACCCAGCCTTCTTGGAGCCTTCAGCCAGATTACATACAGAGCTGGAGAAAATGTTTTAGTTCGTTCTCAAATCCTGCATCTCAACAAGTGTTTTCTTTTTTGTTTTTTACGATGCTGGTTCTTGGTGATGAATTATTTAGGTTATGTGCTACAAAAATATGCTAGAAAAAGACAAAAGTGAATTAACATTGCTGTTACTCATCAGTGCACGAGAATTATTCCTAAAACTCTTGGTAATCACCGCGACTCCTCCAGTTCCTGCGGTACTTGTTAATGATTCCTGGTGTATTTTTAGCAGAAAAACTATAAATTTTACGGTATAATCCCCAATAAATTACAGAACGTTGAACAGAGAGGAGCCGGAGGGAGATGAAACATACTTCTCAGGAAGGCCAGACACAAAGCCCACGGCACAGTTGTCTCATGCTGGTCGAGTGTTGAAATCCAGGATTGTATGGGTGTGAGGGAGTGAGAAGTTAATGCAGCATTATTAGCCAAATTAGTTGTTTGCTTCTAAGCGGATTATTCCTAAACCTTATCAAAAGTCTCACGCACTTAACACTTTGCGTGGCTCACAACAAATCCGAGGCAACAACCAAAAGCTGAAATTAGAGCGCTGGCACAATTATTAATATATATATAAGGATTTATTCTTCTGCGAGTAATAGAGAAACATCAGCCACTGCATTTGTTCTAATGAGTGCATCACTACAAGGTCAGCAGAGGTCCAAGCACAGACCAGGCTGCAGTGAACACCAGAGTGATACTTGTTTGTCACTTAAGTCAGCTGATTAATGCAGCTCACAGCTTGATTAAGACGTGTGTGGCGACAGTAAGAGCATTACGGACGATTAATGGCCGCGGCCATCTGTTTCTTGCACAGAGATGATTTTAATTAATGGTACGAATATCCTGGACCTCGTCTCGGCAGTTAAAGGCACAACAACGATCGCAACCATTTTCGCAGACCCGCGCTTCCAGCCAGAGTCTGACATTGCCTGACATTGTTTGAAGGCTGTTTTTTCCACCCCACACGCTAGCAGGTAGGGAGGCAGGGAAGGCAGTTGGTGACACAGGGAGCAGTAATCCTGGCATATGCCACTGGGAACAAATGTCTCAAAGGCCCACCTTTTGGATTCCAGCCACCATGTCACCCACTAAAAGGAAATTGCATTGTGGTTGTGTATGTTTGTTTGTTTTCTTCCACCAGTTTTCAAGTTGTCAATGCCAATATTTTACTCAGTTGGGGTAAATATTTTTTTTCAAGTGTTTTTTTTTTCCAATGCTCATTTTTTTTTGCTCCGCTTTACAGTCTAATTTTGTCACACTCACCGAGGTTGCTCTCTGTGGGGAGGTACTCTGTTCCTCCGCTTTAAGCATTGTCACAATATACAGCAATTAATGGGTGAAGTGTGAATAGTGGAGCTTTATTTATGAGTTGTGACTTGGACTGGTCATAAAATATTTACAACCGCATGCCTACACTATTGGATGAAAACAGAAAAACTGAGTTGAGCCACAAAAGTACAGTTATGGAAACTGCACTCACGGAACACCAATGGACGGCTGAGACGTATTTGGGGATTGCATTCACTTGTTTTAATGATGTGGCTGTTAAAGTGCCAAGTAAATGACAGCTTTGATATGCAAATCGAATACACAAAACCCCATTTCCGAAGAGCGGCTGCGACACTTCCTAAAAAAGCACAGGAAACAGGGCAGAGTCGGGGTTTTTAGTGTTTGGGCTGACAGACCTGATTGTATTTGGTGTGTGTAAACTTATTAAGACAAATTAAGTCGGGACAGATGCCAAGTGAGGCAGCAAAAGTCACACGAGTAAAACTCTCGGCGTTTCCCCAGTGGTGCGTGTGTGAAAGGAGCAGTCAACATTGGTTTGATCTTCACAAAGACGGAAGTGTTGTTTGTGGGTTTGATGCTTCTTTAGTAGACAGGCATTAATGTTCTCTGGGGCCAAGCTAATCTGAGGTGAAGGGAGGGACAACAACAGTCTACTCTTTGACCAGACGTGTCCAACATGGGTCAGCTTGTGACGGACAGATTTCATATTTAACTATTTAGAGACAAAAAAGACAATTTCTGAAGGGAAATAAACAAAAGTTCCAACATCAGCCAATGACTAGGGGATACAACAGTGACCACAGCAGGAGAGTTCTGCAAATACTGCATATCTATGACATACTGCATACTCAAGTTAACACATATATACAAAATATATGTATATTTGTATGTAGGTATTTATATGCATACATATTTACACAGACAAATATATGTGTATATATGTATAACAGGCGCAACAGGAGTTTTCTATTTTCTCATATTCTACAGATAACAGCTTTGCATTGAGAGGGAGAGAGAGAGAGAGAGAGAGAGAGCGGGGGTGTGTGCAGCTCAGACGTGTCTCCTGGTGAAAATGTCTGTCTGTCTGTCACATTATTACAAGAAAACACAATGTGTCACAGTGTCTTTACTGACTGTTCAGCAGCTCAAAACAAACAAGAATAGACAAATATGAAATTAGCTGAAAAAAAAAACTATTTTAATTAGCTCCGCAACAATTGAAAAACATAATTATGGTGCCTTGTAAGTAATACGGTCTAAACTTGATTTCTTTTTTTTTAATTGAAAACACTTGAAAATTTTCTCTTTTTGTTTTAGCTCTAAATAAAAGTGTAAGTACATTAACAAAAATCAGATTGAATTTTAATTGGATTTTCATAAAAGCTACACAAATATGACTGGGACTGTTTGGAGAACACAAAAATAAAGACCTGCACTGATGACACTTAATGTGAATTTATTACATTTATTTGAACAAAGACCTTTTGCTTTGAGGCTGGTGACTGGAGCCGGCACTTTCAGCCCGACCTCTTATCAGTTTCCCTCATCTCACTTTAACCTTAGGTGCTCCAATAAACTGGCGGTATACATGTCAGCGCTGAGGCCGTGAGGGTCATGCGGAGGGTTTAATCTCAGCCATTTACCCTGTCTGAAAGGCAGATAAAACAAGATTATCCTGCTCTCGGTGCTGGCCCTTTTGTGAGACCCGTGCTAAGACACATGTGAGCAGCAGCAGCAGCTGTGGAGGTGCCATACAGACAGACTAGCCACTGGTCTCTGTTGCTTTTGGCACCTCCTGCATGATCAGAGACATAGATAACTTCCACCTCCTCCCCCATCCCCCAACACCCATGCCCACACGACTCACCCTACACCCCCAACCTCAGCTTAGCCTCACTGCTCCCAATGATTGCAACTGACCAAATGTTTACCATATTGTCCCCAGTCACACTTAACATTTTGTCACTGTGCTCTCTGAAGATCTTCAGTGCTTGTAGCCTCAAAGCCATTAGGTCCAAATGTCTCCTATAGCTCCCTGTTTGTTGCCAAATGTTGCTGTGAGTAAAGCACTGTTGCTTCCCATCGATGTTTTCCATGTTCTGCACTCTGTTAATGTGGCCTATTTCTGGATTTGTGTACATATTTATCTGGGAAGTTTGTATATATATATATATATATATATATACATATATATATACTGTTTATATATGTGTGTGTTTATGTTGTTCCACTGACACCAAAGTTGGGTCTAATCTAATCTTTCAGATCAGAAGAATATAGAGGAACAACATTTAAAGGTACATTTGTAAAAAAATTGTCATCAATTATGCAAATAAATGCAAACCATGAAGAAGAAAAAAAAACACACCTCACTATTTTATGACAAATTAATAATTACTCTATTAGGGCAAGGCATGAATAATAAAGGGTTCTCCTGTAATTAGATCTCGGTGGACGACAGGTCTTTAAACAAATCCAGAGCATTAATATGGATGCCATGTAAACACCTTTCTAGGCTATCTTCATGTTATCCACAAAAGGCTGGCTCTATTAAGGAATTTGAAAAGACAGATTTTGTTGTTTAAATTTCCTAAAAGCCGAGACAGATCAAAAGAGGCATTAGTATTCACAGACAAATCATATTTGGCTGAGATTTCTCTCTTCTCCACTCAACTCCTACCCATTCCCCACTGTGTAACTAATGCTCAGTGCCTGGGAAGGATTGGAACAACAGTTGCTGGCAGCACTTCATCATGCACGGGCTTCTTTGAATAAGCACTGACCATATGGGCAGACAGGTAGGTCGCTGTTGCATTGAATATCTGTCATTAGCAAAAATGCCTGCCAGAGAATCACCATCATGTCAGACAAAGCACAAAAGGTTTTACAATTGAGCCCTGTGATTTCAAAATGGGGAGTCGGCCCAGACGGTTTGAAGTAAAAGCAGGGGTAAGAGTGCCATCTACAGGCCGAGGCGCAGCCATCATGGAATCAACACACAGCATTTCTATGCCACAGATCTTCAGCATTGTCAGTAACAGAAATACTAAGAAATACATTTTGAGATCCAGTTTAACGACTCATTTATAATCAGCCTCTGAAGCTGATTATTACAGACTATACATGTGAAATAGGACCGATGAATCAGTTTGCTTTTTAAAAATCATCCCTCCTCCATCTGAAATATGTGTTTTATACCGTCTGTTGCTGAAGGATCCACTATGAGTTTCAATCCAATTACGGTGACTACTCCACATTTCATGCTTCATATTGAATTTTGCCGCCTTGAGCGACATGGATGAGGGCCACAAAAGATCAGCAGGCCTGCACACTAACCTTCAGTGATATTCCAACTGTGATGATTGCAGACACACATTTGACTTGACATGTTTTCCATCCAACTTTCACTTTAATTTTCGCTCTCCACATCAGAGCCAAACTGGTCACAGGAGATACTACACCTCCGGAAATCTCTCTTGTTTGAGTGCATCCACAGCGAGGGGCGAGGAGCACACTTGCCATCCGTATTTTCCATGGCCTTTTTTTTTTTTTGGCTTTTACAGTATCAGGTGAGATAAATACAAATTTGCTCGCTAGTTCTGGCTGTGAATAAATTTGATTCTCTCTCTCTCTAGGATGGTTATGCTATTCAAGGCAGAGAAGATTAAGTATAGCCTTCCTGCTTGTGTGTGTGTGTGTCTGCTGCTGCTGTGTGTGTGTGTGTGTGCATGTGTGTCAATGCTAATGTGTGCCTTTTCAAGGACCAGGTCCCTCTCTTCCTCCTCCTCCTTTTCCTCCCTGAATATATTTCACATCTCCATATTGCCATCCTAGAATGTTGCCTCCTTGAAGCAATTTCCTCCTAGCCATTATCTGATGGGTAAGAACTGTTTCCCATTGGCAGGTGCAGATGACACTTGGGCTGGGCAGGATCTGGCTGTTAAACGTAGCACTGGCGTCTCACCAAGCTCCAGTCTGCCTATTCCTGACAGCCCCCAAAGGGCTGGCCACTGGGGGCGGACTGTTGGGCCAACTGGCCACTGAGGGGTGTAATCACTCCCTCTGACATATTTGGCACAGACTGTCCGTTTGCTCCACAATAGCACGGGCCTGTGTGCACGGCCTGCTTTACCCAGTTAAGCCAGAAGATGGCAGTATTGAGGTAGAAAGAGTGGCTATGAAGCACTTCCCCACACTGCAATTGTTTATATGCTGTAACAGGCTCAAGGAAATAAGTAAAGGCTTAGCAACCATGACGTTTTTTTTTATTAAAAAAAAAAAAACGTCTGAAATAATCCATTGCTAGCTAATACAATAGTAGAATATTTCAACTCAATGGTCCCCTGTTGTCTTGTATTACATGTTGAATTGTTCACGAGGAGAACAAGGGGAGGTAAAGCACGAAACCTGATACAATATTACAAACACTAACAACAAATACAGCCATTAAACAGCTGGGTCCATCATTTGAATGAATTACATCTAACAGTGGCGTGAACACATACAGTGAGTACCGTGTACTGTGTAGGAACGGTCCAGGGACAAGGCTGAGTGTGATCACAGAAACCCCATTTTTCTTTTTTTGCCCACATTTTACCTAAAAGATTTCACAATTACGAAGGAAAAATTGGGACAAAGGCTTCAGAGGGGGGTTGAGCACAGTTTGTGTGCGTGTGTTTGTGTGTGAGAGTGGAGCAGAGAGATAGATTTACGTTGAGGGGCATCAGCTTAGAGGATGTTTTGTTTCCCCACTGTGTGCCGAGTGCAGAGGGGAGTTAAGGGATTCCAATCTGGTCGTCGAGTCCTGCGGTGCAAAGAATGTTTGGAGTGTTCCTGGTGATAGCGGACTCCATTACGGGGCTGAATCTCGGGGTAGCCTGCTATTGTGCTGGCAAGCGAGGAGGTTAATCAGATCCTAGCTCCATTATGAATGCTTTCTTTTTCTAAAGGGCTCTATGAATAGAATACAGTAAGCTCTCGTGAAAAAAATGAATCTGGGCTTTGTGCTTCTACAGAACAAGGCCTGATAAAGAACACTGTTGGTACGCGTTTGAAGAGGTTCACATCCTCCAGAGAAAAACCAAATTAGTGTTTTATGGGAGCCTGGTTATTAATTATTGGAGATTAAGAAATCCTTATTCGGGCTCTGCAGCTATGTTTCCCCGTGTCTGCTTTGTTTGCTTTAAAGGGCAGATTAGCTTAATTGATTTTTTTTTTGAGTCAAAAATTAAATTAGTGTTTTAATTTTTTTATTTCTCATTCAGTCACCAACGTCTGCATGCACAAACTGATTAGTACTTTATCAGTCTCTCTTCGTTGAAGTTCCTTAGCAATTTTTAAGCAGTCGTTTAACTTAACCGCAAACTTTAATTTATTCACGACTTATGGAGTAGGCGTTCACATCTCGTGGCAGTTGAGAACTTGGATCGGTGGCGGGACCCAGACATAGGTTCACGTTAACCCTTGGACTACACTGTATACACACACATGGCCAGTAAAAGTTTAGTGGGGCCATTAGCTATGGTTGAGTGGAAGGAAGCACCTACTCGATAACAACACTGACAAGACTCTTCTCACACCCAGGGCCGTAAATCTTCCAGATAAGGAGGCTGTTGAATGGCACAGCTTACTCCTGCAGATTTATGGCGACGTAGCTAATATCCTGCACGCTTTTACATTTCAGCCTCCAAAACACTGATGATCATAATGGACAATAACTTACACACGGCGTTGCTTTTACTGCTGTATTAATTCCTTATGGTGCTTTTTTTCCCAAGCTCCATTCCCATCCTTCAGCCTGTTTAATTTACTATTTAATGCACTTAAAAATACTACTTCAAAAGTGCACACTACATGACAAAGAATTATAAGGCTATAAAGATAGATATACTGTTGAAAAATATGCTATTATTTAATTTGTATCTCACAGTTAGGGATGAATAATTGGACATAAGAGAATTTATCTATTTTTAACTATTTTCCAATACTTTTACATTAGCAAGGAGTTTTACAAAGATATTTTAATGTTTCTAGCTTTTTTCCATCCAGATCTGGATGCTACACGTCATCGTGCGTGGATCAGTTTAGAAGTTGTTGTCCAATCAATTGACCGCAGCTAGCAGAAACCCAGTGATGCCTGTTTTCCTGTTACTACCCCTGTCTGGGAAGCGAGTGAAACTTTGACTTTGTTCCATCTTGTTCGTTCCCCTGACTGACAGGTACATGGAACTGACTGATCACTTTGTCTATTGTTTACATTTTATTTGCCGCTTCCTCTTGCTCTGGAACAAAATTGTGACGTCTTTCTCGCTACATTGAAGGGATGAAAACAAGTTGGAAAGATGAATGATGAATTTCCGATTTAGGAAAGGCTAAATGAATGTGGCCTTGACAGGATTTAAAAAAAAATGGATTTGTGCTGTCATGAGGAATCAGATATGGATCGTATCTTTAGAGTTTACTTTAGAGCTTGAGCTGTCTTCTGTGAAAAGCTCAGAACAACCGCCAGAAAAAACTTCATCAAATTAAGACCTAAAATACTGTTGGTACAAAGTACGTGGAGGATATGAAAGGTAATCAAAACGTTTAGTGTTATCAAGAGAGCCACACAATCTGAAACAAAGGTCTGGAAGGAAAAACCAATAAGAGATGTGTTCAAAGACCCGAGTTAAACTCAAAACTGAAATCCCAGAGAACGACTTGTTCCTTGTCTGACACAGAAGTATGAAAAATGAAGTCACCACAGATGTCCGCAGAGTGAGGACACAGTCCAAGAAAATCTCCACTTCTGCTGACAAGGCACCTCGGAGCCTTTGCGTTAGGTGTGCTGGGAAAACGGCGGTAAAATAGATGATTAATGTTAGGAGTATAATCGTCGCAAAAAAAAAAAAGACAAAACTTGTGCTGCTGGGACGAACACGAAGAACACAGAGTTTCAGGAAGTAGGAATGCAGTCATGGTGGACAGAATACCGACGTATCATTTTGACCTCAACTGTACTCGGCTGTGGGAAGAGGAGACCAATAAGACGAGGTACTGGGAATCACAAAAACAGCAGCCTGCCATCAGGGCAACACAATAACTGAGATCTACTGTGTTATAAAAGCCCAAGCCTAATAGGACAGTTCACATTTCATGTAATTTTCAGAGAATCAAAATGTTTTTTTGGTAAAGGCACAGAGGGTAAAATTCAACTCTGCTTTGTAGAAAACAGAGCACTTAACTGGGTGAAATGTGTTAATGGCTCAGACGGTGCTATTCCTGGAAAAAAGAAGGTATTTAGGTGCTGGAGATGAAGTGAGAAGGAAATGAAATTTCCATAAGAGAACAAGGAAAACAGTCTGTCAGAAGGTGTGAGTGTGTGTGTGTGTGTGTGTGTGTGAGTGTGTGAGTGTGAGTGTGTTTGTTGAATTGGCAGAGCAATCATGATGGAGCCACAGCCAGGGCTGAAGGCTGGGTTGAGTGCCCCCCTCCAAAAAGTATGTAGAAATTAGCTTCGATTTTTGTGTTTACACACATACACACGAACACACACACGTACACGTAGCAGTAAATACACATGGATGCAGGGATGCACAAACAGTGCTTAGTCTCAGAGGAGCAGACAGTGAGCACATTATGCAAACACAAGCTTTGTGTGTGTGTGTGTGTGTGTGTGTGTGTGCGTGCGCTGCTGAATGTGTCTGTGTGCTGGAGAGAGAAATTAGACTGATTAAAAATCAGGAGGAAAAATCACAAACTGTTAGATGGATCTCCTAGGGGCTAATTAGTATGTTAAAATCTTCAGCCAGACACGGTTAAACAAATGGGGGAATGTAGGTATGTTCATTGTTTTTGTTTGGGTTTTGTTTGCCCAGATCCATTTTAAATGTTGGATATGTTTACTTTTAAAAATCCAAAAACCACTGCTGCACTGGGGCATCAGAAGCACGAGCCTCCTCTCAGTGGATTCATTTTTTTTTTTGTTTTTTTTTTCCTCCTTTTGCATGATTTATTTCTCAGCCGCAGCAAAGATGAATGTGTAATGAAAGGTCCCTGTGTACTTGGGTTTTGAGTTATAGAAGTTTCTGTGGTGCAAATTGAAGGAGAGGGTATATGTGAAATGAGCAGCGGCCGGTCGCTCTGCCAGAATGAGATCCACTTTGATGTTGAAACCCAGGTAACAATATAACAAGTGCATGTTTGCTCTGGGAGCAGGAAATGAACTATTGTTAGCTTTTCCGTTGTGAGTTTCGCCAGAGAACGAGTAAAAAAGAGCCCCGCAGGAGCAAAATGAAATGACCCTTCTCCTGAAAAAATAAAGAATAAATATTTAATCTCAGCTGAAGAATAGACTGTGGTAGGATGTTTTGTCCTTGACCAAAGGCTGAAGCCTAAAGATATTGGTTCAAAAGAACAATAATATGCACGGCTGCCAATTCTGTTCATCCTATAAAAGAATTATCTGAACAGATCCGCGGCTCTTCAATCTATCTTTTATTAAGTTAATTTTTTTATGCACCTGCTATCAGCGCCGACAGTCAGCCTACATGAATATATTCAACAACGCACAAAGGCAGATTTCAAGCTCAGACAGACTGATAGTTTAATATTTAAACCATCTTTCTAAAGCACGCAGCTCCCACTGTACCACTCTGTGGCTCCTGTTGACTCCTCCCGGTTGTTCTCATGTTAATAGAACAATGGAGCTCATTGGTTGAATGCCTACGATATGACAATCATTTGCGAGCGCAGAAAATGCCAGGAAGAATGACGATCAACTGAAATTCATAATCCATTAAGTTTTAATTATGCAGTGTTATGACTAGAACATGAACGCCCATGTGACACAATTCAGATGATTCTTTTATCACTTCACTCCAGTGACCTCCGCTGACGCTCAGAGGATAACTATCAACGCACACACTGTCAGTGAGAGCAAATGTATTCCAACATATGTGGAGCTGGTTAAGAACAAAAGACCAAGACTTGGGTGGTTTTTGTGGCCAATATTTTGTGCCCATATGTGACCAAATAATTTTTGGTATAACATCTTTTTTTCTTTAAAAAAAAACCCAGTCCATTTTCATACTTACAACATCGGACACTTTTCCGATGCTTTTCACAAACGAGCGTGTCGCATTTGTATCTGACTTTATGTCATGAAAGCAAGACAGAGACACATCAAATGTATGTAACAAACAGAACAAGCGTACAGACACTGATGAAAGAGCCTGTCGATGAAGAAGCAGACATTTGTCACTACCTCAACGTGAGGTAGTGACAAAAAAAACTTTCCATCACTTTAGACCTGTGACTTGTTGTGGTCAATGTTGCATTGCATTAGCAGTGATATTTTGAGCATGCTTTTTAATTGCTGGGCTGTGTTCACAACCAGCACTGGGAGAAGAACTGTCCTTAAATACATCGTATGAAACAGCACATACTGTATATTAAAAAGGTAAAAACATACTCTGGACTGCACACTACATTATCCAAAGAACTTTAGAGCCAAGTTCATTCTCTGTTGCCAGGGTGCATTGCTGGGATTTCATGGCAGAAGAAAATCTAATGATTTGACAGAGTGATTTCATTGGCTGCCTTGATCCTCGCTGCGAGCTGTTGTCTCTGGTTGATGCCGAACAGCCAGCGGGGAACACACGGCTCTTCCCAAAGAGCCACGAGGAATCCAGCGGGTCAACAAAGCACACCTGTGCCTAATTAACCTTTGGGTGTCTGCATCTGCATGTGTGAGTCGGTGTGTGGAGAGAGCTCCAGACCAGTGCAGGGATATAGGGCAGAGCAGAAGGCTGCTGCGAACAGTGAGACTAAAGCCCAAGAGAGAAACATTTATTTAAAAACAGGTGAGTCGACAAGAGAAGATGAGCAGAGATTTAATCATCGCAGCCTCTATACAGTAACCAGCATCTATTATGCAGCCTGGGCTTAATATTCCCTAAACTAATACATTTATGTATCAATAACCACAACATTCAAGTAGCAGAGCCAAGCAAATTCTAAAAGCAGTTTTAATGAAGAGGTGGGAAAGAAAAAACCTGCAGATTCTGTAGGAGAAAAGGAAAAAAAAAGACTGCACACTAAACTACAGCAAAAAAAAAAAAAAAAAAGATGAGACTAGTCAAAACACTATGGTCGACTCAAATACATTTTGTCAAAGAATTAGTCAACAGCCTTGTGTGATGCAATAGTCAAGTGATAAAAATGAGTGTTTTCTTCAGATAAACAAATGGAGGAACAAAATGAGGGCCAGAGCCAATACAAGCTGTGTTAAAAGGCGGGACATCTAAACGGAGATCCAATCATAGTGCACATCCGTATGTACATATGTATTTATGTATATTCATAAAGGGTTAAAGGTCAACTGAAAAATAAGTTCCATTACTGTTGATCATCTTGATAAGAACTTGATTTCCCATTTCTAAATTACAATCCAGTTTAAGAGAAAATAGCTGATAAAGAACAAAATGATTATTCCAACGGACATTTATAGTATTAATCCATCCAGCCTCACAACAGAGGTCCACTCATAATCACAGATTCCTGTCATCCTTCATCGTCTATTCTCCTTCATATCTGATCATTCATCCATTTAAATGACAGCACTTTTAATGATCTCATTCTTGGGGCTGAGAGCCAGCGATACCAGTGTTAATATATCTCATGTCCCCACTCTGTAAGTGTGAACTCTCCTGAATGTATACAAGGGCTGCCAGCACACCCCACCGTTTTGAAATATTTAAGACGCTGTCCAAAAAAAAAAAAAAAACATCTTGCGGATAATAATCTGTGCTTGACTGGAAAAAACAAAAAAAACAAGACGCTGACAGTTAGACAGGACTACAGCATGAAAGTAAATTATTTCACATGCCCTCTGGCTGGTACATACTGCCTGCTTCACAGATATTCACCTAGCTCAGGCAGCTCCAGGTCGGCACGTCCTTCAGGGCAAACTCCACGTCTCCACAAATTAAACCAAAACAAAGCAAACAGCCGAGCAATAACGTAACACACACTGTATAATCCATGGCTGAGCTGCATCTGCTCGTCTTTACATTGTTGCTGCTCAATTCCCTGCATCAAATTAAATGAGGTGACAGATTTGACATTATTTATGCCTTCAGTGTACTCATGTTTTTCTTCTTCTGCTAAACACAAAGGTTTGAATTAATAAGTAAAGCTTTGATTTTTACACTCTTACAACATTCTACAGCAGAAGTCCAGTCATTCTACAGGGTTCCTCAGTTTACGACATCCATGACCGACCAATGACAATGATTGTATTTATACAGGATAATATATCATATCATCAAGAGAAAAGTAATGAGACCAAACAGTAACTGCATCACTACGGTCAGTATATCAAAGACAACTGGAAGAGCAGCTTTGGGTGCAATACCACTACTGGCCTCCAGGTGGTGGCTCTAGAAAACCCTGGTCCCCATAAGCAGAACCTTTTGGGAACTTACTTCACAAAATGATCAGTGCATGTTTTTTTGTTTTTGTTTTTATATTTTAAATGCTTTATTCACTACATCTACCAACCATATGGTTCTTCTGGGGCCACCAGGCGACAGAGTGATTAGTGTTGGTGCCTTACAGTGTGAAGATCACCCCATCGATCCCTGGTGTGTCTAAGGTGTCAATCCACATAGTGATTTTTTTGAGCAGGATGCCCTTCCTGACACAACACGGCACGTCGGTGTCTGGACTTAAAACTGAAGGTGAAAACAATAGTAGAGTCAATGCATGGAGGCAGAAATACTATTGTCTCACACCGGTGGTTTACAGAAGAGCATGAGCTGTCGCTAATTGGCAACATTTAGGTTGTTCTATGTGGACGACTCGTAAAAACAAACACAAACAAAAACACATAAAAACAGATTTTCGTTTGGTATGATTGCAATAACGAGCAGCTATCTTTGTTTTCAGCATGGGACCAGGGACAAACAGCTTCAACTTGAAAAGACACAAATGCAACCCAGCACATCTGCCAGTTCCAAAGACGCTCCTGAGTAATTTTGCCAAAAACCAATCAAAAACACAATTGGGCTTCACAGCAAACTGTTGGTTTATCAATCTTAACAGAATTACTGTAATTTTAATATGTTGTGCTCACGGTGTGGTTCTACAGCGACTCAGTGCTGCTGATGAAAATAACTCCAGTCTGAGTGGCGTTTTACAAATTGTTTAGTCTTTGTTAAGAATGGAACCACACAAGTGTTGATTACGGTCTTTGTGTGAACGGCTGTAGACGGTCGTTGTTTATTCTCTCCACGGAATTCAACAATGTAAATACAATCATCCCTGTATTCAATAAGACAACACTGCTGTGCTTCATAATTTGCCTGGATTAACTTTTAAGGGCCACGCAGTCAATCCAGCTCAGGATTGTCACGATGAAGTGCATTTTGTTCAAACACTTGAAGCACATTTTCCCCGCTCTTGTTTTCCTACATGTGCTCTGTGAGGACTGTCACAGCTTGTCACCACAAACATCAAGCTGAGACCTCTCTTGTCAACCCAAATCACTTCCTCTGATGCTCCCTCATGTTTCGGAGCCTTTGTCTTGGCTTCCTAGTTTCCACACAATCTGTTGTGCACAGCTAGACACTGTGGAATCTGTGAGGTTTGCTTAGGCTATGTGGACACAGTGTCAGCAGTGATGTGCTGAATCAAACTGACAATCCTGACGTACCCAAAATCACACCCCAAGATCGGAGGATAAAGGGCCGATCGCATTGGAGTCGGCGCGAATGTTGATAAAGAACTCAACTCGGTCTGGAGGAACAGCTGTACAAACTTCTGTCTCGTTGCCCTCTGATGTTTTCCATTTTTGAAGAGCATGCAAATCTCAACACCACGAGACATTTCAAATAAATTCTTCATAGAGCTGTCAGAATGCCTTTCCTCTCTCCCCTTCAACGTTAGCAAGAGACGACCGTGATCTGCTATGAAATGGCCTCATTGTGCGGAGCTTCAAAGATCCCCCCGCTCCGTCTCTGTGTGTTCTCTGAACTGTGAATCTCAGATTTAGACAACCCTCGGCCTTCGGCCGTGAGCCGCTGGTGTTGCTGAGCCGCTCCGCTTCTTCACGCACGTGAAATCGCCTGACATGTTTGAGTTTGCCTCACCTTGGTGCGATCTTTGTGTGATTGCGCCGTGGAACATCAAGCAGAGCTAAACGAGTTAAGACCTACATCAGGGTGTCAGGGGCGATGCCTCGTCTGTGCCTCTCCCTGCCTCCCTCCCCTGAAATTACTCCCTATTCCCAAATCTGCAACATACACACATTTTGATGAGCTTTACACAGAAATGCTGTGTTAGAAACATCAGGGGAGAACAAAGTCATGTGAGAGTAGATACCTGACAGTTGGAGCCATAATCCTTTAATATCTTCACAATAACTATTAAGGACCTAATGTCACTCATGCGTTGGGGTTGGCGTTGATCCTCTCTGTGTTATCCTGATCCCAGGACACAGCTGAGACTGACTGAGCACATAAAAGCTTTACAGACTCCTCTCACGGGTCCTTGAATCAGTCACGCAGACACAGAATGTTTACAGACAGCGTAACAGGAAGTCACTGTGACCTGATGGTAGTCTGTACATGCACGTCAAGTTGACCCCCACCGTGTCCCTTCAGTGGAATATGAGGATAAATCACCAGTTAATATTCATCTGGTAAAATACCTATAAATAAAAGCTGTTCTTTAATACCTCAAACCGCGTTTTATCAGACAAAAGGACAAACTTTTACTATGTCACCTGAACAGCTTTATTTTTATGTGTTGACTAATTTGGAAAGTGATACCTGCAACATTCTGAAAAAACAGGTCGGGACACGGGCAGGTTTATCACCGAGTCACATCCCACTTTTTTTAATTGAACTTTTTATTAGTTTTAGAAGTGGTGGCCACTAATTGCTTTGAAGAAGGCTTTTTTTTAACCCATTTTTGTTGTTTGAGAACCCTACGCTTTTCTTATTTGTTTAGATCGTAGCTAGTCTTTCTCTGTCTCACTAAGAGCAGGGCTCGTGTCAGGGTATGGGGAGTTTGGCACTTTAATCTAACATCATTTTTCCATTTGTCCTGTCTCCATCCATCTTAGATGGATCCTGAACGCAGAAACTTCACAGTGTCTATGCACAATAATAATGTATGGGGAAAACAGGCGATAATATGGTGGATCCCTGCTGGCTTTACCTTTATTTATTTATAATAACAGCAGGATAGTTTCTAATGCATTGCCTCAAAGGACAAATACAGTATGCTCTTTCCTTGAAGTTTTGTCCAGAAACTAGATTTTTCTGTCATGTCTGCCATCAGACATGGATTCTTTTCTTTCATCATACAGAGTATTTTTAAGGTAATGTTGATTATTTAATTACAAACAAAATGTGAAATTATAAAACATTAAATCGTATTTTCACCTTTCTCAGTGGCCTAATGTTTGACTCCCCAGTAACACTGATTGTGAAAACTTCCAGAAAGTTACTTGTCTGACAATTAAGGTCTTATTTGCCCGTCTCGCCACTTTTTTCCCCCTTTTTTTCCAGTGTTTTGCAGGCGTCAATTTCTATATTTGTGTGTGCTTAGAAAATAGAAGTCTGTCAGTGAAAACCCCCAAAAATCTTTTCTTTGTCCTTTCGCCTGGTAAATAAAACCTTAACTGCATAAACATCTACAGATTTAGGTTTCAGTGCCTACCAGGCAGAGGAAACCGAATCTCCTCCAAATGTGGTTTGCAAATAAGGAAAGCCAATTTAAAATGTTGCTTGAAAACAGTGCTTTAATACACACATAACTTCAGTGTTGAAGTGAGTCAAGTCTTCTCAGCCGAACTGATCAAACTGGAGCTCAGAGTAGAGTCGATAACAAATGTGAAAAATCACACCATTCCAGAGACAGGGGGGGGGGGGGGGCTCCCCATTTGAAATCTCCTCAAAAAACTCCAGTTAATTTTTCATGGCTGTACCTTTTAAGAGACATGTCAGTTTGATTTAATGTTCAGGTGACAGTTATTGGTTTTTGGTGTTTACCTCTTATCACTCCAGAAAACTGGGGAGGCCAATTTATTCTCTGGATGCACATAACACCACATCAAAAATTAAGATCTCCACCGCCCTAGAAACATTATAAAAGCTTTCTATAATGCTGCTCAGTGGGTAATTGGTGATGTTCCTGCTGCTGCTGTGTGTGTGTGTGTGTGTGTGTGTGTGAGTGTTTAGAGGGAATGGCAAGGCCTTTAAAATTTATCACTATTTTCTCCATTCTGTGTTTGGAGTGACATACCGTCACACAGCAAAGAGTCATTTCTAATGCCCCCGTTTTTCTTCCTCCAGCCTCATCTGCGGCGTCGCTCACTCACTCACTGAACCACAGACAGTTTGCATCCGGATGATGGAAGTGCAGCCTGTCTGTTGTTGTTTTTTCTTAAACTCCCATTACTGATGCAGACAGGCCACTTTTGCATAACAAAAACAATCAGGCTGCGGCAAATGTTCATTGACACAAATGCTGGCACATGAAGAAATCCCTTCAAATGTGCAGAAATTGTCTCGAGTGGTTCTCAGGATTTGAAGTGGAAGAAGAGAGGATTGATGTTTGTGCTGCAGCCCCCTGAGTAGAACTGGCCCAGGGTCTAATCAGAGACCAACAACCCACCCTCCACAGCTCCCCTCTCTTCTCTTCCCTTCCTCTCCCCTCCCCTCCCCTCCCCTCGCTCGGTGCAGCCATAGGATTTTCTCTCACTATTCAGAGGCTGATAGATGAGCCTCTCTTTGTATTTCGCCCATGTACTTTCTTAAATCTGAAAAGCCAATTCATCTTGGGCAAACGCGTGAGGAGGAGGGTAGTAAAGGAAAAAAACTTCAAAACTCGTTTTTTTTCCACCAACTCTTTGCTAGAGCTCAAGTGTCATTCACACGCTTTCTAAGCACTTTGTTTGTCTCTCCCTCATTAATTGTCCTGTGTTTAATCCATTTTCCATCACGTGCCCTGACAACAACCAAAGGTGGGAAGAAAAAAAAAACAAAAAAACATTGCACACCAGCCCTGTCTTCTCCGTGTTTGTAGCTTCACAGAAGATAAGGAGCAGTCTGCACACTCAGGATTATTCGGGAATGTTATCGCCCACAAAAAGGCGAACCTGTGTTTGTTTCCTGATGGACTGCATTAAACTTTGCTTTTCAGATACGACATTTTCCAGCCATCCGAGCAAAGTAGTTTATCTATGCCTGCTGTCAAATACTATTCAAGCATTTAGCTGCAGCCGGACAAAAAGCCAGTGTAATAAATCATCCTTTTTTTTTTCGTGCAGACTGGCATCAGAGAGGTCGTCGTGTGGACAGGCTGCTCGAGTTTAAGGCACTTCCATTACATACATGTCAACAACCTGTACAAAGTTTAATGGCCCAGCAGTCAACTTTAGAGCAATTTTTTTCTTTTACACTTCAGCAGCAGAAACTAACACATTTTTCAAAGAAGATCATTTTTCATACAGAAAATAGTGTAAATTCCAAACCGGAGTAGCGTTTCTTATTGTAAAGCCAGAGTGTCTCACTGTGCCCATGTGTTGGGAGGGAAACGGTGTCATGTTTAATTAGCAAATTCTAACAGTGAACATGGACACCTTGTTGACACATCCATTCCACATGAGCTATTGCAGATTCTTTTGAATGCAATTTACATAATTATACCTCATCCAGTCCCATGAAGCACACGCCTCAAACGTGTTGCTCTCAGCGAAGCAGCATGAGAGGAAACTGCCATATTTACGCTCATGGCAAGAAAAACATTCAATGTTGAAGCTGCTTCCTCCATCTGCATTGTATGAGACATGAGGGCTTCTCTACATCACAGATAACACCCCCCAACCTCTTCTCACATAAACACCACCACAACACTGTTCTTAGAATACACACACACACACACACAAAGGGGGAAAATCTCCCTGCCTTAGAAAGATGACCTAAATTCCTACCATACTCTGTACTTGATCCACCATCGACCTCCATCAAGTTTTACATACGTTTGTTTCAAACGCCACCGCCCCCTTAATCCCATGCTTGCCTTATGTTTGGCATCAATACAACCACTAGGGGCAGACATCAGTCCCGCACTGGCCGGCACTCATGTTACCCCGAAGGCAAGCGAACTGAAACCCAGCTGTCACCGATATACGCAGTTAATGCAGCGCAATCGAGAGCCAATCCGACACCTCGGCACTCAGACATGTTATAGAATCCAGACTTTAAGGGGCAAACACTCTTGGGCGTGATACGATGGCCCTGATCGTGATCGTGACAATGTTCCTACTCAGGAAGTGATCCAATCGGGGGGGGGGGGGGCACAGCAGTGGTCCGTGGGACCAGTATATACAGCGTTTTGAGCTATACTGCACCACACTGCCCCCTACCATTTCCAGTAGTACTGCTCTGTTCTGTGCTTTCAGGTACCCACCCACAGACTTTCCAATAACGAACCAAAGAACGCACATATCGACGACAGAGGAGACACTAAAGGCTCTGTGTGAATATGTGTATAAACTAGTCTTATCACCTCGTTCCAAACCACAAATTCCCTTTTAAATTCACAATACTGCAAACAGGACTCACCACTGGGGGGTTTATTGGCTCGATGGGAATATCCCATGTCAAACAACACCCATCTTCCTCAACGACAATGGTGCATGACAGTGTGATTTGCCTGAAAGTAGCGTCAGTGGGTTTGGCGAAGCTCCCGGCGTTGGATTTTTCTCTGAATCTCGGCTTACTCATCTAATAACTTTGTTTATCTCTACTATGGGACACGTCTGGTGAGACACCTTGAACACAGCACTCAGTCCAAATATAAAGAAAGAAATGAAATATTCACGCGCCTTATTGTCTCCAAACGCCAGGAACAGAATCAATAAAACATAACATTGGCTTCTTTCGGAGTTTAAGGCTTCCGGTGAGGTTTGAAACCCCCATGTGACGTCGCGGGCTTCACTCACTCATATGAAAACATCTGTGTTTTTTTTCCTTCTTATTTTGATGTTTGAATTAATCAGCGGAGAGCATCTTCAGAACAAAAAGATCTGATGTTGCCCGTGGGATCTGCGGTCATCTGAGATTTGACTGCCTGTATTTAAAAGCGTGTTTTGAAGAACGTATTTCAGCAGCTCATAACAAGCCAGGACGATCCAAAACTGCCTCTCGTATCTGCTCTATAAAACTCAGCCAATTTTTCCCCCTCTCTTATAAAGCAGGGATTTTTTTATGTCCTCATCCATCCCTTTAGTGAGTAAAATTGACTTCAAAGACCGGCTGAAAATAGCAGCACAGAACAGTGTGTTCAAACACAACGATCATGTGAAGGTTAAACCCCCGTCAAGTGCGTCACTCCTGACAACACAATGGGTCAATTATGCAGACCAGGTCAACATATGTAGGAATCAAGTGAATGACAAAGGACAGAGGTAAACAGGAGGAGACTGTGACCCCATTACCATGTAATCTCAGACGTTAGAGGAAACCTTTCAGCCCCGGCTCCCGGTATCAGATTAGAAAAAGAAAGAAACCGACTACCCCGACTCCGTTAGAGATATTTTTCACTGTTTCAAGGTTTTTTTCTGCGATAAGCCGATTCAAACGTCTGCTGGCAGTAGATCTTATTTACAGACGTATCTTTTTCTCCGTCTCTTGGCAAGAAGGTAAAATGGGCACATTTCCCAAAAAATATGTACTCACTTAACAATTCTTTCAGAGAGCACTCCTGATTGAACATATGCTAATAGCTTTTGCTTCTGCTTGTCAGGGAGGCCCACCCACTAAATACAACTTGAATGTCATATTTTAATGTCAAGGAGAAGATTTAATGTCAAGATGAGCAGGAAAAACACAAAGAGACAGAGACAAACGCACAGGCGGAGGAGAGGAGAGGGAGGGAGAGGAGAGGAGAAGAGAGGAGAGGAGAGGAGAGGAGAGGAGAGTCGGCTGCTCGACGACAGAGTATTGAGTTCTTACGGCAAATGATCTCCCACTAGAGTAATGTTCAGCCGTGCTGAGCCCCAACACACTGTAATTTGCTTCTGATTTCTAATCTTTGTAAAAGAATGCAAAGCTAAGTGCCCTCCACAAATGCGGACGATCGTGGCATTTCTACAGGCACATTATGGACTACAGTGATTAGAGAACTTAAAATGCAGAAACATCCCTTGAAACTGAATGCATTTACAATCCCATTAAATATGGAATTGTGTCTGTGGGCCAACAGTAAATTCAAAAATATACTGCAACAGTTATTTTTTTCTCCCTTACATTTTTGCACTTGCTCTCTCTCTCTGTCTGTCTGTGTCTCTCTGTCTGTCTGTGTCTCTCTGTCTCTCTCTCTGTTCTGCAGAATCTGTTTGAGGCTGTGAATAATTTCAGCTTAACTTTCATGGAAACAGACACATACTCTATACAATTGTGTTATTAATCGCAAAACATATATATATATATTATCGTGCCTTTCCATAAATATCATAAAGACCCCTCCCCACCACCCCCCTTTTAGGGCTAATATTTCCGGGGACAGTTGGCTGCTTCCCCTGCAGACAAAATGCAATTTCATAACTCGTCACAAAGATATAAAATCAAATATTAATATAGAATGAAGTCTGGACTCAGAGCCCAGTCAAGTCTTTCTGGGGAAGTGACCTTGAGCTCATGCATTAGAATATATTTTTATACTCCCATCCCTGTGTCGTTACACACACAAACTCCAAATGCTCGAACCTTGGGCGGCTCGTAATGAGCTGTAAATGTACCCACGTAAAAACACATTTTGCGTTGCACTGTTGACCCGCAGCACAAAACGCAAATGTCATGTGATATGTAAATAAAGCTGCGATATTTGCACAACACAACGGAGGCAGCCATCTGCTAATAACCATCCTCCTCTATAAACAATCGTTTACTTACAATAAACTGGCCTCCACTCCTCCGCGTCCCAGTTCAAACTACTGCAGTGTTGTGGAGTAATCATCCATCTATCACCACAGCCATTTGACCTGGTTTAATGTAGTCCAAAGAGAGTCGCCCACACTGTATCTCTGATCACCTTTGTTCTCATTAGAGTAAAAAATCAGCCCACGTAATGTGGCTCTGAACTCGGCTGAAAGAGGAAACATCTGTTTAGCAACCTGTTTAATGAACCGTCCTCAGCGGTTCTCATCGCTTCCCTTTGCCGCATTAAAAGTACATTATAATATTATTTTTGTCTTTTTTTTGGCAGGGACACAGCATCAACCTCGCTTGTATGAATTTTCTTTAGCAATATAAAATGTAATTTCTTCATTGCACAGAGATTCTTACTCCTAAGAGAGTGCGCCTTACAGAGTTTAGTGGCAATTTGATTTTTCCTCTAGTGCCACCAGGGGGGTCACACCTGTTGTTTGCAGTTCTGTTTTGACAGCAACGGACAGGCATTAAGGCGACGTAAGGCTGACAAACGTCCGGAGCATTAGTGCTGTGGCAACACATTCCTATGGAAAAGGTTCATTTGCAACTTGTGCTCTGAAAAACTTTGCCTCCAAATGGACTATAAATAGAGTTAAATTAGTGCATTGCTTCACACATTAACCCATCAAGTCTGCACTTAACACCTACACACTGTCAGCTGTGCGTCTTCAAATCTAGCCTCTTAATGGCAAAATCAAACACTCCAGTCGTGAATTCTGCAGGGTACCCCAGCTGTTCCTCGCACGCTGGACCCGCACCTCTGTTGTTGTCCCTAAAAATCTGCTGCAGCCATTCCACCAATTTGTGGGTCACAGCCCCTAGTGCTCCAATTACCACCTGCACCGCTGTTCCTTTTTCTCCACACACACATATTTAGCTCCTCTCTTGGCCCTCGGTACAACCCTGATTATCCAGAAATATGGCACAAATCATTTAGCAATGCACTGGAATATTTATCTGACAAAATGACAAACAGAGGCTTTTAGTGTTTAACAAGAAGTCTGTCTATATTAACACCAATAAACACAATGATTCGTTTGTGAAATTAATCAGATTAAAAAATATGTCCATCCATCCACTTCTCGTTGATCTAACATTCATATTTTTTACGCATGGTTATTTTCAAACACTGCAGGAAAGAGTTTTGGTTTCAACAAAGCATCCATCCATGCAACTGGATTCAGAGAGACTGTAGACTAGGGATCATCAACCGATGGCCCGCGGGCAGAATACGGCCCGTCAAACCATCCAATCTGTACTGGAAAAATTCTAGCCCTTTGACAAATATAGTTAGTTAATAGTTAATCGTGATTCATTGTGATTAACACGCAGCTCCTGTGTTAAAGAGTTAACCCTTTGATTACCCTACATTTGTGTTAATTCTATCAAAAAGGGTTTGGAGTAGAAGTAGGTTCAATAGGAATAAGGTTTCTACTCTGCACATGCTTTGTAGGTCTCATCTTAGCCTCTGGTATTTTCTGAGCTTTTCATGTCCCATGTTTTCCGTGTTGCTTTTATTCGCCTCATCTATCACCACTGCATTCTTTTGTGTTTATTGATCCCCACGGTTGAACTGTTGCCTGGACTGGTTTTAAAAGTCTCGCGGGATTCTAACTTGGTCCTTCTTCATTACTTCCAGTCCATAGTCTTCCGGTTCAGACTCAATGCAGAGATTCCCAACACCTGGCCGTGGCACCTGCAGCCTGCTCTGTGCCATTATGGGCTAAACTGTTTCAGCAGCATCTCCACACAGCCTGCACCTGCGGTCTTTACTGAATGCATGCTAAATTTTCATACATTTCTATCTTGTATTGCAATTAAAAAGTTTTTACATAAACACTGAACTTAACCTGAAATTGATATTCTTACACACCGTCTCCTCTTCAGTCTGTCTCTCTGAGCTATTCACAGATTTTTTTTTCCATTGTTTTGTGCAAACGCAGGGAACAAAAAAACCAAACAATTCTCCTCCAGTCAGATGGAGGAATAGTGTTTTAAAGACGAATATTAATAGCAGATTGTTATTCGGTTACTAGGTGAAAAAAAAAACCCAGCATTTTACTGTGTTTTTACTCAAACAGCCAGAAGTGCAAAAGTGCAAAAGCATAATTATACTGTGGAGGAAAATTCACTTGTCTAAATCCAATAAGCTCTGCTGGTTTCTAGGTTTGACAGGAGCAGAAATGAGCACAGCAACACGATTCCTGGGACGTAATTAGATATTTCTTAAATTTAGAAATATGATCATCAGAGGTTGAAACCGTTAACTGTAGCAGCACCTAGGATGTGCAGCAAAACAGAAGTACATGTTGCAATCCCATTCAGTATTTCTGTAACATCCCTTAAGGTTTGGTTTCGTGATTGTGCCCCTGAGGTGAAAACTGTGGCAGCGAGCAGCGTGTGGTGGCAGAACCTTCTTAATCAGACAAAGTACATGAGGAGCGGACAGGAAGACGATTTGATTTTATGAAAGAAAAAAAAACAAAAAAAAACGATATCTGACTTCAGAGTCCAACCACTGACACAGACTTCACTGCTGTGTAAAAAGTAAGAAGAGAGTGTGAACATCAGGTCTTTTTTGAAACATTAAAATTCCTAACTGCAGACATTAATATTCTGTCTTAAATATTCGTAACTTTTCTTTTCATTTCTGGCAAGGCTTTCCACATGAGTTGAAGAAATTTTATATGCAAAGAAAGTATCTTTCGCAGATTTGTGAGATTCAGGCTCTGATATTGGATGGTGAAGTCTGTCTCCTGAGTCAACATTCTAAATTCATTAAAAAGCCTTAGATGAGATTCTGCTGCTGCTCAGTTTTATGCAAACTGAAGGAGAAGAAAAAAAAAGTCCTTAATTCACCTTGATTTGATGAGATGCTAAAGATGGTTCATTTATAGAACCTTAGCTGACATTTTAAGGCATCATAAATGAATAATGTTACAACTCTAAATTATCTTATTTATACATATAATTTGGTTGTTGGTGGTGCTAAATGCCTGAAGTAAATATTTAATTAGAATGTCACGACAAGAGGAGGAAAACTGTGGTAAAACAAAAACCTGTTACGCAGCATCAGAGCTTCTTAAGATGGCATTAGTAAACTGCTTAATTCTCTTTGAAACAAAACACAAGAAAAGATAAAATAGTTTTTATCCACATAGTCGTCAATGTAGCACCGAGCAACCGTTCTGCAGCAGGTCACACTCTGAGAAGCACCGTCTGCCTCCACATTACTCCCAGCACTTGTGCTCGCAGAAAACATTTTCTAACAAACACTGAACTCTGATTTGATTTTCGTAACTGATGCTATAACTCTTCACTGCATTTACCTCTGCCGTGCAGTGGGAGAGAGAGGACGGGAGAGATAGTGGCCAAGAGACACTTAGAGTAAACACAGAAAGTGACCAGAGCACACAGCAATCAATCAGAGACACTAAACACATTTTCTGACTCACTGGTTTCCACACAAAGCAGAAAAACAAGCTGCTAAAGGTTTTAAAACAAATATGAATCGAGACAGAGAACAGCAACGAGCTGGAAAAAAACCCCCATACATCTCACGGTAGTGCCGTCGGTACAGTTATCATCTCACGGTGTTGCACAAATGCACAAAAGAAACGCATGAAAATGCAGCTGATACTGTGGACATCACACATCAATACTTCAGATAAAAAAAATGAAATGCAGTGATGCTCAAACTATGGTATGCAAACTGCTGGTGGTACTTTGGCTCCCCCTAGTGATGTGTCAGATTTTGGATGCTAATTAACTGAACAGACATCATTAGCTAATGTATAGAATTATTTATCTTTTAAGAAATACATTCTCTTCCTCAGATATTTTTTGCTTAATGTTGGTCAAACTGTTCGTACTTAGAGGTAAATATAGGGTATGCAGCCCATACTGGGTCTGCGGTGGTACTACAGTAGTGTTGTGATCTGTTTTGTCATTGTTAGTCACTGCTCCATCTCTCAGATTGGTAGACCTAATATTTAAGGGTTAGTTGCCAGACCCTGCTGGCAGGTGGTGGTACTGCACTTGAAACTACAATATTAGACTTCTATTTTTGATTGCTTCCACAACTGTCAGCGACCACAACCTGCTGTATATCTCGTTGATCCATTGTTGGGTCACAAACTCAAAGTATTTGCCTTCCAATTACCAGTCAGAGCAAGGAGGGATTTCGCAACAATAAACTAAGATTTAATTTTTAGCTGGAAAAATTGTGACCCCCCCCCCCACACACACACACACACACACGTATTTAAAATATATACTATGAATAAAACAAGATCAAACCAAAGCCTGAATCTTAATCCATTTGAGATGATTTCACAGTGAAACAAACCGTGTGAACGGATTATTAAACTGTTTTTTTAATACAACAAGAAAATCATTGTGCAATGGTTGCATCGAGAGATCGATTGATTCTGCCTCAGTACAGAAAGAGGGAGGCTGATAATTGAGCTGTTCTCAAATAAGCAGCAACAGAACCCTCTGCTCACCGAGAACAACTGCCTCGACTGTGAGAGAGCGTGCATATGTTCTGAAACCCAACTAGAAGAGGGGGGAAGGAAGTGGCTGCTGCAAATTAAAAAGGCAACACTCTTGTTAAAAAAAAAAAAGAAAAAATCTCAGGGTGCAGAGATTATCTTGGAGCACTGGCAAATCTTTCAGCATTTTTTTTAATTGTCTCTGACTTTCCCTCTCTCTCCGTGTGCGCTCTAAAATGGCTTATTGCTCTCTCTCTTTTTTTTTCCACAAGGGGTATTTTTAATTCCAAAGTGAGGGATTGGTCACACTTCGTCTCATTAGCATGAGGAGCTGTATAAACCCCCGCCACGGCAGGATTTTGAGCTGTGTTGAAGGGGAGGCAACAAGCGTGTCTGACTGGCTGCTGCGCGCAAGGAGCAAGTAAGTTTGACTTTGAGCACATCTCACTTCACACAGGAGGCGGCTGGATGGAGGTGAACTGCGCTCATCTGCTCTGCTCACAGTGAAGCTGTCTGACAAGAGGAACATCAGCACCACGACAATGATGTGGGGGAAACGGGCAACTTATTGGCACCGGTGGATTTCTTTATTTTTGATCAGCCAGTTTGTGTTTGCCTCACAGACTCGGTCTGAAGGAAATACTATACGATACCACACCAATGAGGAGGACACAGCAGGTACTGTCATCGGAAACCTGGCCAAGGACATGTCCTTGAGCCAGTATCTTTCGTCCAAGACTAGTTTCAGGATGATGAAACAATTCAACGACTCATTCATCAGGGTGAGAGAGAGCGACGGGGAACTCGCCGTGGCGGAGAGAATAGACAGGGAGAGAATCTGCAGACACGCTCCACAGTGCCTCATCACTTTTGATGTGGTGAATTTCTCCAAAGATCGCTACAAATTGATCCACGTTGAGGTGGAAGTAAGGGACATCAATGACAACTCTCCGGAGTTTGCCAGCAGGGAATCTATAGTGGAGATCTCGGAAAACGCAGCGGTGGGGTCCCGGGTCCCTCTAGACCCAGCCTTTGACGCTGATGTCGGCTCAAACTACATACAAAGCTATCAGATTTCTGTCAACAGTCATTTCACCATCGATGTGCTCCAGAGAGCGGATGGGGTTAAATATGCGGAATTGGTGCTAATGAAAGAGCTAGACAGAGAGACCCAGTCGTCATACAGTGTGGAGCTGGTGGCCACTGACGGCGGGTACCCGCACAGATCCGGGTCCACAAAGATAACTATAAGAGTGACCGACTTTAACGACAACAGCCCCCTTTTCGACCAGAATAGTTTCTCAGTCCGGCTCCCGGAGGACGCACCGGTTGGCACTGTTATTCTGACCTTAAACGCAGTGGACCCCGATGAGGGACTGAACGGAGAGGTGGTGTACGGGTTCGGTAAACAGGTTTCTCATGAGATCAGAGAACTTTTCCAGGTGGATAATAAATCCGGTCGCCTGACGCTGAAGAGTCCCGTGGATTTTGAGGACAAAAGAACCTATGAGCTAGACGTGCAGGCGACCGACCTGGGTTCGAACCCCGTCCCCTCTGTGTGCAAAATAATAATTCACGTCACAGACGTAAATGACAATGCCCCAGAAATCAGCATCACCCCGATGACCTCCGTCAGCACTGGCGTGGCGCACATCAGCGAGGCGGCAGACAAAGACAGTCTGGTGGCGCTGATCAGCACCCTGGACAGAGACTCGGGAGTTAACAGTCAGGTCCACTGCACTTTGTACGGACACGACCATTTCAAACTCCGACAGGCTCACGAGGACAGCTACATGATTGTCACGGCGGCACTTCTGGACAGGGAGAGGATCAGCGAGTATAATCTGACGGTCATGGCTGAGGACTTCGGGTCACCGCCGCTGAGAAAGATCTCTCAGTTCACCATCAGACTCACCGACGAGAATGACAACGCCCCTCACTTTGCCAAGACCGTTTACGAAGTTTCAGTGGTGGAGAACAACGCTCCGGGGGCTTACATCACCACCGTCGAGGCGAGCGACGCGGACCTGGGCATCAACGGCAAAATCACTTACAGGCTGGTGGAGAGCATGATCATGGGCTCCCCAGTGAACACCTTTGTGTCCCTGAACTCAGTGTCAGGCTCCATATACGCCCTGAGAAGCTTTAATTACGAGGTGATGAAGCACCTGGACGTACACATCCAGGCCAGTGACGGGGGCTTACCGCAGCTGCAGAGCACAGCTGTGGTCAGGCTAAAGATAGTTGATCAAAATGACAACCAGCCGTCTATCATAGAGCCCCCCCTCTACAAAGGTTCTGCTGAGGTTTTCCTGCCCAGAGATGCACCTGCAGGTTATGTGGTGACCCACATAAAGGCCGCAGATGCCGATGAAGGCACAAACGCACAGCTGTCCTATAAAATCACAGAGGGGGGCCACCTGGGCTTCTCCATCAACAAAGAAACTGGGAAACTGCACGTGAGCCGCCAACTGACATATGATGTCAATGACAATGTCAAAGTCACGGTGTCTGTCAGCGATAATGGAGCCCCCGCGCTCACCTCCACAGCCATTATACATTTGAGCTTTGTGGAAGGAACTCTGCCCAGCGTGCCTTCCTTTGCCCCTAACGACAGCGAGGAGGTGTTTGAATGGGACATGTCCATAGCCATAATCATTGTACTGGCGGGCAGCTGCTCTCTCCTCCTGCTGGCTATCATTCTCATTACAACCATTTGCAGCCGCAGGAGGAAGGAGACAAGGGAGCGGGGGTGTGATGAGAAAGAAGACATGCCAAATGTGGAGAAATTGCAAAGTGGTCATATTGATTCAATGATTGCCAACCACAAAGGCAAAGTGTTTGATGCCCACCCATTTCCAGGGAAACCTCCACTGGCCAACAGCAACACAACAGAAGCAGCGTGTGAAGATGGCAGGCAGACAACAGACTCCTTTGAGTCAAACAGCAGGGTGGTGGAGGGGAAATTAAAGGCAAGTTGTTGTTGTTGTTTCTGAGAGGATTTTAGTTTCTCTCACATTGTGTTGTGTTTTGAAGTTGTTGTTTTGTTTCTTTTTGCATTTTGACTGAAAATATATGCATCTGTGTGTCTTGGCAGGGTTACTGTACATTACCAGGATATGGAAAAGAAACAGTGAGACCTATAACAATATGGAAGGGTAATTCATTCACCACAATCTCTGCGAGGGAGCCACACATCAGTGGCAAGGACAGTGGCAAAGGAGACAGCGATTTCAATGACAGCGACTCAGACTTAAATGGGGACGTGCACAAAAAAGAGTCACCTCCAATGAACAGTAAGTATAAGAGAGGCAGAAACTGAAAAATGGAGGCAGGAAAATGAAAAAAAAAAAAACTCCACAAATGATCAAATCTGACTGCAATATCTGTAACTTTTTGTTTTTGGCTAAATTCACAAAAGAAAAATGTCATTTATTTTGAATATAGTACAATATGTTTGTTGGTCTTTGTTGGATGGTGTCCAACTGTTGTTTGTCTAATTTTGTTCATAAAGCGTATATAGCAACAGAGCTGAGCCTTCTACTGTGAGTCGCTTAAAAACACCATCAGAGGTCACTGGTTTCACAAGTCACTGCTCTTGTTAGAAATCCAATAAAACACAAGGAAAACTGGTAAAAAAAAAAAAAAAAAACTGTGACAAAAGTCATTGTTATGTAGATGTACAGACAGGGGCGATGATGTCACCACAGTTATGCTACTGAGCCTGAGTCTGCTTGTACCAACCAGCTGTCAGTCACTCCCTTATGAGTGTGAGCTACCCACAAAAAACCATTTCATCAAGCATTACAGACCAATAACCTTGTACAGGAGAAAATCTAGAATTAGTATCACAACAAACGTCATGTCATGTCTTATTGATTACTGATTCAGATTTGGTTCGTACCATCATGTCATGTCTTACTGATTACTGATTCAGATTTGGTTCGTACAGTGTCTCCTTACATGCAGATAAACATATACAAATCCCTGTAGATTAGATTAGCTAAATTAGCTAAATCTCATCTCTACAGTGTCTACGGTTCATCTTTACAAACATAGTCTACAGCAGCGGTTGCTCCACCCATTTCTTGTCATAAGTTTATTGTTCCAAAGCCAGACATCCTCTCAACTCCCATCCAATATTTTATGGGTAGAAATGCTTTTATCCAAGCTCAAATCTTTTTTTTGTTGAACAATATTACTAAATGGATGTACTTTGCTCAGCATCTTCTAAAATATTTCTGGTTTTAATGCTGTAAAAATAGTAC
This sequence comes from Cynoglossus semilaevis, assembly GCF_000523025.1. Taxonomy (NCBI): domain Eukaryota; kingdom Metazoa; phylum Chordata; class Actinopteri; order Pleuronectiformes; family Cynoglossidae; genus Cynoglossus; species Cynoglossus semilaevis. The sequence continues at coordinate 9,800,424 of NC_024322.1, forward strand.
TCAGTGTTGGTTTTATTTTTGGGATGTTTGATTAATAACTTGGTCTGTTTTTAACCAATCATCTTGATGATGATTGCACATTTGATTGTCCTTGTGACTCCTAATGCAACTTTGATAATTGCTCACATAAACACACACAGTGGCTCCACTTAAGAAGTCCTTATTGAGACTTGGTACTCCCAAGAAATACAAAGTGAAAATATGAACCACAACTCGCTTTGGTTTTTTACCTCAAACTATAAATGAATTGAGTGCTTCAAAAATGAAGCAGACAAATATGTGTCTGTGGTCTTGACCATTTCAGGAGCCCGTAACTACTGTGTGCCTCAAACCCCCAGAAATGTCACAACGTTCCAATCGTACAGTGAAACGATTTGGACCCAGTGCATTAATCATGATGCAACCCCCTTTTTGTCCACAGCTCTCTGGGCATGTACGAGTGAGTGCAAAGTGCTGGGACACTCTGACCGCTGCTGGAACCCGCCAGCCACCAGGCCCAACACCAGTATGGCCTGTGCACCGCATCTGTCAACGTTCTCCAAGACAGCTTCACTGCCACGTGACACGAGGAGAGAAAACTACTACCCGAGTCACGTGGTCAAACCCAACGCACTGCAGAGTGTGTACGAAAAAGTTCAACAAACTGAGTTTGACTATATCCTCGTGGGTCCGCCGACACCGGCCCGAATACAGGAGACAGATGAGATATCGATCCCGGAGTACGCAAACTCATAAATGAACAAAGACCTTCTCGTCCAGAAAGGATATCTGTCTTTATACTGTACAGTACCTCTATCTTTATTGACTCCGTGTTGAATCGTTGCAGTGTTTTGTACTGTAGTATGTCCCGTGTCTTTTGGCTCATGTAAGACTGTTCTTTTTTCTCATGTGTAATATGCAAGATTTTGTACATTAATAATATATTTTTCATAACAATTCAATGTAAAGACAATTTTATTATGGATTTTCAGAAAGCATGTGTTGTTATTATTTAAGGGGCATGACCTTGACCTTGGACTTACGGGCTGTAAGGGGCCTTTCTTGCTGTGGCTAAACAATCACTATGAAAGATTACCATGTTTGTGGTAGATTTTGTCACATTGTTGCACAAATAAAGGACTCAAAGGAAATCATTCTGCTCTCCAACTCAAGTAAAATCAGTTAGTTTTCCAGCCTTGGCGGATTTCACTGTTAATTTACTGTCTGTGGTAAATATTCATAAAGACAGAATAACCCCAATTAGCCACGTGAATACATTTAATTTGACTTAAAGGCTTAAGAGGAACAACAACAACAACCCTGGCGTTCAACAAAATGGATTTCTCAGTCAGCTTAAGTCAAAGTCACATGTTATGGAGGATTTTCAGCATAGCTCTAATGTTGCCTCCATTTACATGCACATATTAAAGTTTCAACAACAATTACATATTTTTAGAGGTCAAAAAATACCACCACCTCTTCTGATTGCCTCCCAGCTCACCAATTATCCAAAAATGTGGCTCAATCTGTATCCAAGCAACAGCAGCACTGCACACTCAAATATCCGTCCTTTCTGCGTTTTTTTCCCCCTTTTTTATGTTTTAATAAGAAGCACGTAACCTTGACCGTGATGTACATTCAAAACATTTGTAAATCAGGACATTTAACAAGCGCGGATTCCTTCGACGTGAGTTATGATTGAGTGGAATAATGAAAGTGAGTGTTTCCAGAATGTGCAAAGAGATGGACAAGGCTCAGATTTGAATGTAACCAGGGCGACAGCATTATACAGAGTCTTCATCCACACAATGTGTAAAGAGGTCAAAGGTCACCATCGTTGTTGTACACAGTTGATCCACACAGTAAACTGCGTTTTTTGAGGTCATCTACTGCACATTGTACAAAACTTCCACAGCTTTCCAAACATACACGTCACAAAACTCGGTGTGCAACCTGAGCGTGTTTAGTTCAACACAATGCTGATATACTTGCAGGAAACACATCTTTTTTACTTGTTTATGTATGTATATATTTTTTTTTTAACATACTGTACGTACAGTGGATCCTTGGGTTATGACATCCTGGACCCATTGGTGGTTATGTCACCATCCCAGATAAATTAATAGAGAATGTCATGGTCCAACAACCAGTTGGCGAGCAGAGCAGATGAAAAAGTCATAGTGCAAACTCTTAATATTAGCTAAATGTCCCTTAATAGAATCCACAGGGGCAGAAGAATGTCCTTGTTTGTTTCCAGTCAGACTTCCAACCTGTTTGTCTCAGTTGAACTCTGAACTTTTATGCTGGTACCACAGGAGGGCCACCTTGCTTCGTGCAACATGGACTTACAGGAAACATTCAGATGAAGAATTTCACTTTGCATTCACTGTGCGTCATTCACACTTAGATGTCAGCTTACGTAAGAAAACCAGAATCTTCAAAGACAGATAACATCAGAGAGAAGGATTTACACGGGACATCATGAAAAGGACGATGGAGGGAGCGCAAAATTACAGACGGCGGTGTTTTGAGTGTCGCAGTGCGATTATTCAAGGCTCGATCAGTGTCAGGGATAATTGACGTGTCAACATTTACCTGGTGAAGTCGTCCATCTCTTTGTTCCGCTCTCTGTTCTGTCTGATTCCGTAGTTGAAGGGGCGACGCAGATCCAGCACACGCAGCTCTCCTGCAGCCACTGGCCTCCTGAGATTTGGGGCTGTGGTTCTTGTTGTCGGTGCAGTGCTGGTGCTGTGTGCATCCTTGGCTGCTTTTCTTTCTGTGGAATGTCAGAGACAAGAATGTAAGGCAACAACCTACGAAAAGGGTTTTAAAGCAGTCTGCAGCATATAAAACATCTGAGTAGAAATGTCATAACGTATAAACTGGGTACTGTGACAATAGGACCATTTAATTCCTTAACTTTAGACAAAGTTTTATTCACAAACAAATTCCCATTGATTAAATATCACTGTTTTAATTATGAACATCCTTTTTTGATCCAGTCAGCAGCACATACAAAAGTCGCTCCTGTGAATCTGAATTTTCTGAGTTACTGTGATGTTTACTACTGTCCTAATGAGTTCACCTGTAGGGCAAACAGCCCCATCAAGGTCTGCAATAGCGTCTGTTGTGGTGCCACGCTAAACCTCTCAGTGTGTGAAATCCACAGAGTATTTCTCAAGATGAAATACACAAAACATTATGCAGTGGGAGCGGCGAGTGTGTGGAGAAAAACTTGTTTTTATCTTCATTTCAAGCCTTTTTTTGGCTTCAGTGTGATTTACATAACTCCACTTAATCAGTCATTTTAACATTCCACTGTGATTCCTGGCAGGTTTACAACGTGCTGTACTCTGTGAACATCAATGGGGAGGTGACGGAGGGCTCCATGGAAATTGATTCCGACAACAACCTGGAGAGATTCAAAACTGGGAGCGCTGCGGAGGAAGCGGTGGAGATTCATGACTTTCAAATTGTCAGTGATTTTTTTGTCCTTGTTCTTTCTT
>NC_024322.1:9803952-9820437 GCF_000523025.1 Cynoglossus semilaevis
CTGTCAGTGTAAACATGGCATGTCTGTGATTTTGTGCAGGGAATAGCAGGAATCTGTGTCTTTGGAGGAGACGAGTGCTATATAAAACTTCAAATCAAAGCAAACCTTCCACACTTGGAGGCTCAAAGGAAAGAGTCACGAATGTTTGACCTGGTACGTACACACGACTCGATACAAAACACTGCAAATTGGAGGGAAAAATAATGAGCCACGATAAAAAAGGAGAGCAGAAATCGAGGCTGCTGTTAAGTTGTTACAGACCGTTATTTTCCATTTCACTAATTCAAGGATGTTATCATGTTTTTTTTCCTCCTGTCCAGATGGATGAGTCCATGCCACTGAGGTTTGATGAAGGTTTTCTACGATGGGTCGCTGGGGAGCAGTCGTTAAAGGACACCAGTTTTCTGAGCAATAAAGTACTGGGTTTATGTGGGGAACTTCCCATTTACTGGCTCCATCCTACTTTTACAAAGGGTTTCCTTTCTCTCTTCATTCTGTGTCTTAAACAAACCGCCTTCCCAGAAAAGTTGGTACACTTTGTTAAAAAACATTAGAAACCCATTATTCCTTCATCTTCTAATTCACTACCCTGGAACATTCCACTGGGCCACATGCAAAGACAAATGACCATTCACGCTAACGGTCGTAGCTATGGTCAGTTCAGAGTATCCAGCTGACATTGTACTAACGGTTTTACAAAGACACGACAGGAAATTGAGTCCAACTCCAAAAATACAAAAACAACGCACACACGGAGAACATTAAGAGTCCAGAAATTAAGAGCTAGAATGAAACTGCCACCCTGTTGCTACAAGACAAGCTTGCTAATCACTTCGTCCACTGAACGACTGGTGTTAAAAAAGAAAAATTTGCTGTTCACTAACCCTCTGTTTAACAGGCAGCTAGATGGAGGAAAACATTTCTTCTTTTCACATACAATAGTCGCCACAGAGGCAATGTGACTGATACGGGAAAAAAAATCTGTGATGAGGGTGGAAACCACTGCTGAATGTGCATGGTTTCTCACCTAACACAACAAATTACACATGAAGAGGTTTTAATTTTGTTTCCTGGAAGTGCGCCATCTTTTCTGTAAATACCGTTTGTATTTTATGTCCAATAGATCCACAACATTTTTTTTAGCTGTTAGTTATATTTTTGATCATTTTCGGTCTCCATTCTTCCCTGCCTCAGCTTCCTCTCAGACGTTGGCTATGGCAACGCTTCTGAACAGGCGCCGCGTTTGCAGCAACGCACAAAGGCTTTGGCTTTGGCTGGGTATGAAAAAGGAATGATCTTGAAATATGCAAGGCGGCCTATTATTACTGCTGTTAATTCAATTATTCAGAGACAACGCCATCCACTGTATGTAGGGTTGAGCTCCCAGGACATGTGTGTCGTCTTGTGAATGCTGACCCAGTACTCTTGCCTCCTGTGGCTGCTGGAACAGATGGGGAAAGGAGAAAGCGAGACTCAGAGCGAGCCGAGCAGCAGTTCGCCACGGAGGAGTTTGATACGACTGTGAAGAAAAGAGAGCTGGTGAGTCACACACAGGATGACGGCTCCAGAGGTGATGAAGAGGAGGGAGGCGGGGGGGAGTCGACCGCAGGGTCTGCTTACAATCCCGAAAAATCCTTATCGTGCGAGTATGAAGTTTGTCAACAAGGATTTTTAACGGACGACAGGAAACTAAAGAGGCTCACCGACCCTAAAGGAGCTTTTTTTTAAATGTATTTTTTAATTATTCGAACCTTATAAAGGGCAGGTCACAGACTCTGAAGAAAAGTGTTAACCTGCATTTTTATTTTTAACCAGCTGTGGGTGGTCGGGCCTGCTGTTCCTGGGACGTGTCATATCATTATGAGTCACTAGTTCAATAGCTGCCTTTTCAAAATCAATAAGCACATTAAGAGAAGTGAATAATTCCCAGTAGCTATAAAAATTCATGTTGCCAAGAGAAGCGGGATCACGTGTTCTACAAAGTAGAACTTTTTGTAAACATTTAAATTGCAAATATGTCTTAGTGTGAGATGAAAAAAAAACTCATCTTTATATTTAATATTTTCTTTAAAACTGCAGTGCAGTGGAGCAGCCAGAGAGGAAGGAGCCATGACCTTTGACCCAATGCTAGACCACAAGGGGATGTGCTACTCCGCTTGCCAGTGCGGCTACGCTCACTTTCAAACAATATGCGATGGAGACCGGTCTTGGCCTTCCGACCCCACGGGATGTGCAGTTAGCTGCAGTGTCATTATAGCCGGTCGCTGGTGGGTGGCACGGATTCCTGGTTGTTTACACTCACAGGCCACTTTATTAGGAACATTTTGCTATTACGATGTGACGCCCCCTTCTGCCTTCAGAAATACCAACATGATCTATGGCATGAATTCAACCAGATGCTGGAAACATTAGTTTTTGGTCCTTATTCACTGCGTAGTTTATGCAGTTGCTGCAGATTTATTGGCCACAAATTAAAAGTTGCAAATCACGCGCCATAACATCCTAAAGTGTTTTTTTCCAAGTGGGACCAGGCGTATACTTCGTAGGTGATTTAATAGTACAGTTAAATTACTCCCAGTCCACTGTAGAAGAGTAGTTAGTGCTGCTGCCTTACAGCAGGAAGATCTCCGTACCAGTACGGACCCTAAATGTGTGCAGGGGTTTTATTTGGCGTTCTCCCTCAGTCCAAATTAGGTTAAATGGACACTTTCAGTTTACCGTGGGTTAGAGAAGCTTTTACAGCACTGACTCCTGCTGTACACTAAACAAAGTGTCTCAACAAATTGAGACACTGTGAAGCGACGTTAGCGTCTTCAGTGCTAAGGTTCGTCTTCAGGTGTTTCGTGAAATTGCTCTTATCATAACAGAACGAAACCCTACAGTAAGTGCAGCTCCCGCCTTTGTTCCTCGTTAACGTTCATCCAACATTGTTAAAATAAACTACCCATGAGGAGAACGACACAATGGACTACAGCAGGACAACACACCACCACTAGCTGACCAGTACACAACCACTCTTTTTTCTTTGTCACAATTTGGGAATTTGGGCGCGGCCTGAATTTAATTTTTTTTGGGCCAGATTCAGCCCACGGGCCACCAGTTGATGATCTTTAGTCTACAGTCTTTCTGCATACTTTTGACAGTTGTTTCAGTTTGTTAGTGACTTATTCGAATCAGTTGATAATCATTGCTGTAGTGTATTTTGAACGAATTATCAATACTGGTACTTGTGTCGGTTCTGCCCTAGATTCATGTTTTCCACGTTGAAGTCTGACTCTACCATCTGAACAGAACAGAAAACGAGACTCATCCGACCAGGTTACATTTTTCCAATCTTCTATTGTCCAAAATTGTTGAGCCTGTGAAAATTGTATCCCCTGTCCCAATCATCAACTTGACTCAGTCTGACCTTTTCTTCTGACCCCTGGCATCAACAACATTTTTCACCTTTCTCTCTCTTTTTTTTTATTGGATGCTTCTCTGTAAATGGTAGAGATGTTTTTTCTTTGGTAGAAAATCCCAGTAGATCGGCAGCCTTTAAAAACCTTCGACATGTTCACCCACATTCTGATGCTCTGTCTGAACTCCAGGGGGTCGCCTTGAGTACATCTATGTGTCTAAATGCACTGGGCTGCAGCCACGTTGGTGGCTGACTCCATGTTTTCATCAACATGTAACTGAACCCAATGAAGGGACCGGTGAGTGGATTTTGTGATTCTGACTCTCAACATGAACGGAATAAAATATTTAACGTAATTATTTTTTTAGGCTACTGCTGTCTGTGACAGACCACACACACCATTTACATTGCAGCCATAGGCTGGTCTTTTTTTCAACTACACTGCAACAGAAAAAACTGGCCTGTATAAAAGGCAGATTCCCATTCGCTGCAACAGACTCACAAATGAGCACATTCATTTTTGCATCTTGTAATACGCAGGCTTAATGCACTGCACTGTGCTTAATGGAGGGTATGGGACTAAATCCAAGTGCTCGGCAGATCATGTACCTTTTCTGACTGAATAGGCTTCAATAAATTCTAATTACAGTATATGCTGGCTTTGATGTAGCCGTTTCTTGGTGCTCAAGAGTGTGCGCGTGAGTTAGCTTAGGTTTTACTAATGTTACAGGGACCTTACTTTTTTCTTTTTTTTTAAGAGAATAAAGCAAAGTAGAAATCATTAAATATTAAATCACAACATCATGTTTAAGGTAATTCTAGTTCAAAGGTTTGGCAGCGGCTGTTTGATGCTTAGCATAGAATAAATCTGGAGAAAATGTATGTCAGATCTAATGTCATTTGAAGACAGGCAGGCTCTCTCTCTCTCTCTCTCTCTCTCTCTCTCTCTCTGTGTGTGTGTGTGTGTGTGTGTGTGTCACATGTGGTTTCCATGGTTCCACAGGCTGCTTTTTTCTGATAAAGCCAAAGTGACAGCAATCATTGCCATAACTTACATTCACAGCTCAGTTTGAGGGCAATGCAATTTGTGCACACTGGCATCTGCATTGATGTGATGTAATGTGAGATGAGTGTCACGGCAACGATGGAAACTATTTCCACAAAAGTGACATTTTTATTAAATAAATAAATCAAATTTTGTCTATTAAAGGGAGGAATAGCGTTGATGCAACCACATAACACGATCACGAAACCAAGCTTCTTTTTTTTTTTTTCGCACAGCTGTTATTGGGACTTGTAGCATAGCCACTCTGAGAGCCTCAAAATCAAAAGAAATCAGATTACTATCTCTAAAGCCATATGCCAACTTATTAAATAATTGAAAGGACCCATGTTGCGATCAAGACGATTTCACAGCGGGTGATCCAGGCACATCAAATTTTAACAGATGTGAAATTGCACCATATCTGCCACTAAAATCTCATTGAAACTATTAAGCAGTGAGAGGAAAGAACACAAAGAGATGCTTGTCTCCCTGCTCGGAGATCTTTCCTGGGTTTTCATGTGGATAGGTGCTTATCACATCTGCGGCGCCGATAAGACGGCCTCTCCGCTTCCGTAGGCTATATAATATTAATCCCTCTCCCACGTCCGCCGCTGCACTTAAAGGAAGGTGACAGGCATGACATATCCAGGACCTCCCGATGGCTCCTGCTCTGGAGTGCAGCCACTAAAAGAGCCCCAAGTACCCTCAAGTGATGTAAATTTGCAGGGGGAGTCCAATTTCCATCACAGCACTGTCATTGCCATGGTCATTAAACTAAATCATCCCGCTGCGTGTCACACAGCTCCCGTTTTAAAAGTCCCCTCAATAATGGAGTTATACTTGGACTGCAGATTGGAGCATAACAGTGGATGACCTCACAGCAGCCATGCGGGTCGCCCACACATCATTTCACATATATAGTAAATATGAGGCTGAGACATATCTGAAGATTATCAATTAACGGAGACCTGTTTTGGTGCCTGGAATCCACCGACTGTAGTTCAACAGGTCGGATTCTAAAATTAGAAACTGCCGCTGAAATTTCAACATAATGTGACGTGAACCGCCGCTGCCACAGGCGGTTTAATGGCCTTACTTACAAACTCCATTTCCACAGAGGTTGATAGAACTTTCTAAAAAAAAAAAAATCAATAAAAACTAAAGTCCGTACAGGGCACATTTATGCTTTTTTCTATTATTATTATCAGAAACAAGAAAGTACTTATTTTATGAACAAAGTTCCTTAAATTTCCTATTTTTGATTCCAGCAAAGCTTGAAAAATACAGGTTTATCACTTGGGCACATCCACAACTTTTAAACACGCTTTTGAATCTTACGGAAAACGAGGATGTATACACACACAGATATATATATATATACATATATACATATACATACATATTTATAGATATATGTGTATGAACAGTATATATGTAGAGTATTTTTATAATTTATATATTGTATTTTTCTGTTATTTCTGTCTCATTTCCTTCATTCGTTTGAAACCTTGATCTTAAACCTTGAATATTCCACAGAATTCTATTAAAAACAGCTGTGTTTAGACTATGGCTGTCAATCTATGAACATATGTGGTTCCATCTGTTTTATTATCAAAATGATCGCATTGTTAATGTGAGAAAAAAGTCCAAAAGTATAACTCCAAATTCAGCTTCACAGTGTTGATGGATTCGAGTCATTTCCGTGTGTGACAGTGACTGGTATAACACATCAGAGCTTCTTTTAACCCTCAGTGACGCTGTTGTCCTCAACAATATTGATCACTCTTGAGTCTCTCGCGATCCGTCTGACAATTACGTCAGTCAGCTTGTCAGTTTCGGACACAGTCACTGCCGTGCTGTCAGCGAGGCTGGTCTAATACGAGCCCGCAGTCTGACCTGAAGACGAATCCTCCACCAACACATTCACGGAGTTGAGATGGTATTTTAAGCTTGAGGTGCTCTGGTGAAATTAAAACTCTTTCCTGCAGCGTGTATCGACGGTGGGATTATTTGAAAAAGCATTCAAATAATTTTGTTTTTGAATACGATTAATTTGACGGATCAATGATAAAGTTATCATCGCACTAATTTTGACAGACCCAGTTTATAGTTAGACAAAGGATTGAAACATAGTTGCACTTCAACAATAGAACCCAATTAAAAGTTTACACTCATGTACATACCTTTTCAGGGTTTCATCACCAAATCCAGCTTCTCCATCAGGTCAGTGCAGGACTTCATCCTCCATAGGTTCTATAAAAAAGATTTAACAACATTAAAAAATAACAAAAACATTACAATTGTTGAAAAAACACGAGTAAATCTATTTTTTTTCTACTACTCAAAAACTACACACTGTTAATTGTCTACCTGTTATGGTGGTGACACGTTCAGCCAGGAAGGTCATAGTATGTGTCCATGGTATGGTCCTGGCTGGAGCTGCATGAGGAAAAGATTCAAAGGCCAGTCAAACCCAGGATTTGAACCGGTGCTCTCAAAGGTCACACACATTTAATGCAGTTTCCACAGATTTAGCAGCATTAGCTACACATAATGTTAGGCTTTGATTACTCACAGTACTGTTCCAAAAATGCTGAGGCTATAAATTGGACTTAAATAAATATGCAGGAACCATATTTGCACAGCTACACGTGTCAACAGATCTTTCTTGTGTTTATAACCGAGGTACACCTTGTTAATTGATAAACAAATAGAATTGTGGGTAATGGCACTGAGTCATTTTCATGTCCAAGGCTTCTTTAGTTTTAGTTGGTGTAACAATGCTTCTGAAAAGGTGGTGTGTAGAACGTGTTGATGCAACAGCACAGCGAACGGAGAGCAGGAAGCCCATGTCAGACAGAGGCGAGGAAGAAACAAAGAGCAGAAGGGAAAATAAAAAAATAAAATAAAAAAACACACTCACACAAAGACACTCGCACAAGCAACAACTCAAAATGGCATTTTAACTGAGTAAAAACATACATAGCTCACAACAACAGCAGTGCTGTTATCCCAAGGCTATGTTAAGGGGGAAAAAAATGTTTTCTTTTACAATTCCTCTCCTCAGAAGAGAAATGTCCCCCGTTGTGTGTAGAAGACGAATGTGTTGGAGAGGGACTTCAGTGTGTGAGACAGTGGTGCCTTTTTGTTTGTCTCCCCTCTGGAGCCAAGCTTACCCTGGGAGCCCTGCAGGCCAGGGAACAAACAGAGCTTTGTGAGCACTGACCCACTGTGCCCAGCAGCCAGACTGCAAACCTCCACTCTTGTGCTAATAGGAAACCACAGATGAGGAGTCCGCAGCAGGGGGAGCTTTCTCACATCCACCTGTGCTTTCATCATTGCCCATCAAAACAAGCACAGCCAGGCAGGGTGCTGTGGTGCTCCGGTGACCACCGAATCAAAAGCCTTTTCTCCAACATCCCTTTGGCGCAAACACTTGAAAGAATACATTTGGGGGGCAAAAAAAAAAAAAACCTAAGTGGTGATTTATTTGGTGGCACGGGTTTGTGCTAATCAAGCCCGTGCACTGACTACAGCTGCCTATAAATATGTCAGCACTCTGTCATAAATTTGCCTGCAGTTGCCCAGGGGGCATTACAAGTGTGAATAAATGTGAGAAGTGAACCACTCTGGTAAACGTGTCCTACATTTGATTGCATGTTTTCCATTACGTCCGGACATGATTGAAATAAACAGTAGTGACAGTCCATTTTGCACCTTAACCAGAACACAGAAACCCTTTTAGGCAAGCTCATTATGTTTTTCTGCAAGAAAGCACAGCAATACATTTATGGATGTTGGCGTCACGGAAAAACCTGTTACCCGCAGTTTTGCACCAGCGGTAACAGCCCGGGCAGAGAATATTTTGTCTTTTCTTCTCCCTTGAATAGTCAGAAATAACATGAGAGGGTGAAAGCGGGGGCGGGGTGGGGGGGAGATGGGGGGGGACGACGCAGAGGGAAGGAAGTTTGGTACAAGGCTTAAATGCTTTTTAATCCCATGCTTGAGTGACCACTTGCAGCTCTGCCCAGTCGTCTGACTCTGGCTGCCATTTGCAGGTCTCTCTGAAGTTTCTTTGCCATTGGCTAGATTGTCCGCTTCACTCTCTCTCTCTCACTCTCCCTCTCTCGCTCGCTCACTCATCCTGCTATTTAGTATGCAGGCTCCAAATGGCAATTAATTAAATGCCTGCTGGTATTGTATAAAGACCTCTGCCTTGTTTATTTATTTTCTTTATTTACTGCTAAGTCTATACAGCCCTACCTGCAATGCACTTTTATGCTTTTTTTTAATGTAATGAAACAGTGTAGCAATCCTCCGAGGTAACTCAATTAATCTGCACACCCTGCACACACAGGTTTCCTTTTCAGCGTATTGCACTCGGTTGCATGCTGTCCCTGTTCCACTCGCTAGAACCGCTGTAGTGTGGTGTGGGCCCTAAATTGGAATATGCACCATTCTTCTCCTTGAGACACACTGTATAAGTGACAGTGGTGGAGGAATTCAACCTGCAGAGGATGTCAAGAGTTCCTCGCAAGATGTGGGCAGTAATCTCTGCGACACAGCAGGTGGAGGAGACTCTCTGAGAGGACACTGTATATAATCAACTGCACAAATTATCATACCTCACCTCATGTTATTTTCACACTTCCAGAAATAATGCAACAGCCAGGCACTAATAAAAGCGTGTTCCCATCAAATTATCACCTTTGCGAAAAAACTTCACTCCTCCCCGGCTCCGCACAACTGCTGATGGTGTGCATAAATTGAGCTATAGGATGCGATGACTCCGACTAGAATCGAATCAAAACTTCACATCTAAAATCAGCTCCTTCACAAAGCATCGTCAATAAGCTCGCCTCATGAAAGAGGAGCAGCAGGAAGTAAACTGACAAAGTTTATAAAAGAAAAAAAAAACACATTCTGTGTCTAAGCAGAGCATGGAACAATGAGGGAGCCTGAATGCTGAGATATGCCACCCCGGGGGCAGGCTCTATACTTAAGGCTTACAACAGCCTCATTATCTCCCTCAACTCACATCAGATCCTAACAGCAGTTTGTCACAGGCAGGCTCTTCGCTGCCAGTAGGCATCAGACCAATCCTTCTGCAACACTACTGTACATAATTGCCATATGGACAGCATTTTGAGCCAGACTGAAGACTAAAAAGCCCTGCAGGCAGATTCCCCAGATAACTAAATGAATATTTTATCTCATTTCCATCTAATTTGCAACACGTTATTATACAGAACTGAAATTTTTTAATTAATTGATAGAACATATCAAACACAGGTTCGGGCTTTGATTTTCCAGAGTTGTATTTTTCTCAATTTGCATGACTTTTTTCACACGCCAATTTTTCTTCTTTTTTTTTTTTTTTTTTAAACCTCCCAGAATGTAGGTGTGTCTTTATAGAAACGCTGTCACAAAACAAATTATTAAGTGTCACTGCACATTAAAATGCTTGTCATGGTCATGTAAACAGTTCCAGAGAGAAGTTCTTTTACCTGCCACCCGGCTGATTAATTAATTTTACGCTGTTTAATTAAATCCACAGTCTGGGGAGTCTGGAAGCCACTGTGGGGAGCCCCACCTGAACCCTGTGCACACACAGATTACTAACTGAGGACTCACACACCTGCTCTCACACTGAAGCTGACACCAACGTCACCCTCACTCTGGATACCACAGCCACATTGTGTCAGTGTCAGCCAGCAGTGGTGAGCGTTTACTGCGGGAGACGGGAAAGCTCGGGCGCCGTTTGTTTGTCACCTGACATTTACAGGTATCTGACTGCATTTGAAACTTAATAAAGTAATACAGTGATTCTCAACCATAGGACCGCGTCTCAAACTTGGGCCATCAGTGCCACCTAGAGGGCCGCAAATAAAATCAGTTTTGCGCCTGTGGGCCGCGTAGGTAATCAACTGGAGGCCACCAGAGATATGTTATCCGCAAGAAGTACGGTTCCAATGCAGCTTTTGTCCATGTGGTGGCAGTAACAAATCAGTTAGTTCTTTGACCAAGTGCCAATGTACAGAGAAGAAGACTGTTTTCTTTTCTAAGCCAGCTGTAGCATAAAGTATGGAGAAAAAATGAAAACGAACGTCATGTGGACCCCGCCCCCCTGGAATGTTTGACTAGGTACAATTTTAAACTGTAAGTACAAATCAAACCACGAGTGAGGTCAATTTAACCCATACAGTGCTAATATTTAATAGACCCCGGGCCACTTTGTACTATAATAATTGAGTGTCAAGGTCAAAAGGTTAAGATCCCCTGCACCAGTAGGTGGTGTTACCTGTTTGGACGTTAATACCTGCAACACAAAGCAAACAAGATGAGACCAAGACTGAAAAGGTCAAACAAGTCATTTTCAAATAATAATTGTCAGAGGTTTCTTGATTAGCGGGTTATCGTGTTCTGGTATTAGAACAGGGCTTAAAAGGAGCGTTCACCAAAGGCTACGTCTATGCCGCGATCCCTCATGACTCGATTCTTGGCGCTGTTTGCACTGCAAATGAGATGGTGTTATGTAGATAGACCTCGGATTAATATGAAGTCGGCTAACTGCGGGCACACAAATAAAAGGCTAACAGAATTACCATAATGCATTTGGCTTCAGAGGCGTAAACACACATCCTGCCCAACGTGTTTGTATCACACAGCCAGAGCCTCAGAGATACAGGGGGAGTTTCTCTCTCTCATGTCAGTACAGAGGAGGTGCACAAACTGCACAGCATGCAGTATGATTGTGGAGGCGGGGGAAACACACACACACACATTACACACGCACCGTCTCCAGATGAAACAGGTTCCCTACGTCTGTAATCACAAAAAAACAGGTTTATTGGGTCTCAGACATAATTTAACGACGAGACTAAAAACAAAACTGGATGATGATATTTAAATGTGTCAGATTTAACGGCTTTAATATGATGGGCTATAAAGTTTTAAAAGGGATACAACGACTTGTGCCTTTTATTCTTAAACTATAAACAAAGAAGACCGGCATCTAATTATAGCCGAACGTTTCGAAATGGAAACAAAATACACAATGGTTGAAGTATGTCATCAGTAATTGGTTAAAAAAAAAACAATGTTTAGAGGCTTTAAAAAAATTTAACTTTTAAAAAATCCACAAATTAGTTGCACATCCTAAAACAGCATTTAAAACTAAATAAAAACCTTAGTGTTTTTTATGTATTTTACTTTAACAGGAATAAAGACAAAGACATTCAGTCCAGTGTTCTAAGACAGATGTGATTATTTGATTTAAAGTCATGTCACGTTAAGACTCATCTCCAGGCGTCTTCAACCGCTGTGACTGTCAAGTGTTCAGCTTTATTTTGGTGATGTTTTAAAAGGTTAGCAACAGGTTTTCAACTTTAACTTCATCTCTTTCTTTTTTTCTTTTTCTTAATTTGAAATAACATTTGAAAGGAACTTCATTTCTGTCCTTAAACCAGACTAAGAAGCAGGTGGTGACAAAAAAACATCTACAAGAAGGAATTGCTCTGCTGCAGATATGTTTCAGGAAATGATTTAAGTTTCTATTAGATTTATTTGTCAGGGTCTCACTTTACCTATAACTTTATTTATTTGTTTATTAATAGAGTTAAGGGAATAAATATTTTTTGCAACAAAGAATGGCAACGTAATGTAATTTCATAATTTCACCCCTGGATGTCGTTAAAACCTACAGAGCACACCTTTAAATACAGTTCAAATATTTTCACTGCGTGTGTGTGTGTGTGTGTGTGTGTGTGTAAGCAGTGCTGTAAAACAACAGACAGTCACAAGATGAGAGTAAGCAGTGCGCAACACTTGAGCGGAAGTTTTATGATGTTTCAGTAAATATCGCCGACATATTTTTTATTGCACATCAGCCGCTTCTATTCAAATGAATTATTGAATCTTTACAAACAGTCGAGAGCCGTGCTCCACGCTCTGACAAGAGGAACTTTTAATAGGGCCTTCCAGTGCGTGGCATCCAGACAGTTTTGTCAACTGCAGCAGCATTAGCTGGAAGAACAGCCCTCTATTTGTGCTCGCCTTGTCCTGTGACAGGAAGACCTATCAGGTGCTCATCTCTCCCCTCCTCCTCCTCCTCCTCCCCCCGCTTCTCCTCCTACCCCTCGTCTCCTTCTGACCTCATTCTGTCATCTTCGTTTTTTCCATCTCTCTCTCTCTCTCTCTCAGGTCTTTTATAAAGTGTCTACACACATTACACATTTAACAATGCATTAAAAATAGGCCACTATCAATCAATCACTCCGTGGCAGAGACATAATCTACTCACGGCACCGGTTTGACACGTTTCTCCAGCGCGGAGAATGAAAGACACAATAAACCCCCGGATCAGAAACCTGAAAGAGATGGAAACAATGGTAATCCGCCGCATCCTGCAAAATCCCAACACTGTACTTCTGGATTCTCACTTGTTTAATTTCCTGTGGCACAGTATCCAAGAACAGATTTGGAAAATAATATGCAGGAGGAAGGCTACGACTAGATTTCTGCTGATGGGTGTCAAGTTAACATGGCACCCGAAACAATGGTTGGAAAAAGCGAGATGCATGATACAGGATCGGTACTAGGAGGAATCTGATGTAATGGTTGGGAGTGAGTCAAGCCCTGGGGGAGAATAGTCTGAACAGTCTTGACTTCAGGTTGCTCATGCCATGGCAGATGTTCAGCTGACGACAGCAGCACAAGAGACAGCACGACATGTTATTCAGAGGTTATTTTTATAGTATTAGGATGGCACCTTAAGATTGCAATGCCACAGGTACAGCTGCTCCGGTGTGATAGCAAAGCATACTATATATTTCATAATGGAACACTGAAGAACTCACAGTCCCACGTTGTTAGCACAGCGTGGTGTTCTGCTGGTCAGTGAGAGGTGTGGGAGTGTATTTGTGAGCTTTGATGTCGCTGCTCTGCTCAGAAGTTTGATCCTGCATCCTGGACTTGGAGACAGACTGCACTTCGTCATGGGTAAAAGCCGGAGGAGGTAGACACAGACTGCACAGGCAGACCTGAAGGACCGCACAGAGAGAGAGAGAGAGAGAGCAAGAAACAGAGAGGGAGACATGCACGTCAGGGACAAAACACATTTACTGTCAGTCTCAGAGGGAGAAAATGGCTTTATAGAAAATCTATTTATGTGTGAAGCACCCATGGAATAATGCAAGTGGAAGGCTGTCTCGCTGATGCTGTATTAACAGTAAGCCAGTGAATGAAGCCTCAATCAATTCAACAAACAGAGACGACTTTTTTCCCCTTCGTCCATGTAGGGCAGCGTTAAAAGCGTTCTTTGGCTTTGAGTCCTTCACAGAAAAAACTATTTCATTTTTCAAAGTATTAAATACATTCACAGCAGACTGAAGGGAAAATTAACAAACGCACACCGACCGTGCCGTGCCGAAGGGTGATGTTGAAAAATGAGAGTAAATGTTGAAAAGTTAAATTTACTATCTAAAATTAACAAAAACTTTTCGACTTTATTTCTGGTGTTTTTCTTTTTTTCTTTTTCTTCCTCATTTGCTCCAGTTTCTGTCCGTTTCACAGACACCACTACACACAGTACATCAGTGATGACACAAGCAGTAGTTTTGTGAGTGAGGATAAAATGGTTACACTATAGGGATGTGGGCCCAATACTTCATTCAAATACTCAAACTGGTACTCGAAACTGGAAAAAGTGTGTGAATCCAGTGACCCGATACACCGTGACGGTTTCTCACTTCAGCTGCACACAGGTCGGTCAGTGATGTGTGTTTCCCTGCTGCAGTTCAGGGTCTCATTGTCCTCATGGGTAGTTTATTTAAGTAGGTCAACAATGTCAGCAGTTTGGATGAATTTTAACACCAGGGATGGAAACAGGAGCTAGACTTACTGTAGGATTTGTTCCATTCTGATACAATCAACCCAATAGAACACAGGAAGTGCTGAATATGCTAATGCTAATCTTCTCTTGATGAAATCTTGATATAATTTGACACACTTCAAACCAGAGACAATGTTTTCAATTACTATGAGTTATTGGTCTAAAACATTGTTTCCCAAAGACTGGGTCGCGACCCTCAGGTGGGTCGCAAGAGATTTTTTTGGGGGGTCGTCTTGCATCTTGTTTCCCAGGAGATTAGGAATAATGTCAATTGACTTGTGCACAAATGGAAATCCTCGTACGTCTGTCGATGTGTTAGAATGGCACTTGGACAATCCTTGTTTCCACTCAAACTATCTTTTGGTGAGTCATGTGAATGGTGTAATTCATAGAGGGCAGAAGCGATCTTACCTTAAAGCCTCTCTGGAAACGTTTGCTGACTATGCACAAAACAATGGGGTTGATGCAGGAGTTAAGAGACGCCATATTGATGCCAAAATAGTCCAGGACAAGAAACACACTGTAAGAAATAATATATATAAAATAGATATGACGTAATTTATCAAACATGCTTTAGAGCAGTGAACAAATAAACAGTGCTTACCTCAGGAGTTGACAACGGTTAGGATCCTTTTCATCATATATGGTTAGCTTCAAGATTCTGCTGAGATACAGTGGGAACCAGCAGAGCGCAAACACAGTCACTAGGCAGAAAACTGTTTTAGCAACTTCAAGTCTCTAAAGTAAGAAACACACATAGACAAAAATGATTAAAATACGGTGTGACACTCCAAGTGGAACAGATGTCAAACAAGACTTCTGTTCACAACCTGCTTGGTCTGGACGCTCAAAACATTCTTCGTCTTTCTCAGCATTTTCCTGGTCATGAGCGTGTAGAAGACAGCGGTCCAAGTCAGTGGCATGCAAAAGTAAAATCCAAAGAGCCACCAGTCTTTTACTGATTTATAAATCTGTGGATGAAACATGACAGACAGGAGTCCACAGATGGTGCAGTGACAGGAGGATCAGTGGCTGCTATATTAACGCATGCACAAAAAAAATAAAATAAATATTTGACTCAAGCTCCGGTCTCAGTTCTTTTCAGCAGATATAAATAAACCTGGAAGTTCTATATGGAAGTACAATGGAACAGAACCTGTTTCATCCTGTTGCACGCCGGAGACAATTACATACCTGCATGAACTTTGAGGTTTGCATTGGATGAAGCAGACATATTCTCAGATGCTTGTCTTTATAGTTCGTCATTAACATGTCAAAGCCAACCAACTCAGGCACAGCCAGCAGGAGAGAAACAACCCATATCATTGTTATTTCTGCTGCTGTCCAAACTGAAACTCCACCGCCTTTCATCCCATACCAGGACACCACGGCGCGGTATCTGCAAAATCAATGGCAAATTTTGATGGGTTTTTTTTTTTTTTTTCATATCTGTAACGATGAGACATTTTAAGTGCTTAGGCTCAACAATTCTGTGACACGGTGATGAAATAGAGATTGGAGTCTGCAAATACTATTTTCTGTTTTCAGGGCACAGGACGACGGTGCTTATCTCCTTACCTGTCAACACTCAGAGCACACAGACTCAACACAGTAATTCCAACAGAGGTTTTCTGTATGAAGGGCACAAGTTTGCACAGCACAAAACCAAATGGCCAATCTTCTGCTATGAGCTGCAAAAACAAACAAACATAAAAAAAAAACAGGGACATTATCACAAACAAAGACGAGAGCAAACAATATTTGAAAAATAGCAATAACAGAGAAAGTGCAACATTGTTTCGTGAAGAACTCACCCTGTATGCATTGATTGGGATGTCTACGATAATATGGATCAGGTCACCCAATGCAAGACTTGCAATGAGTATATTAGGTCCACTTCTGATGCTTTTGTTCCCATGTATGATTTTCAATAGGGCTCCATTTCCCACTACTCCGACTATAAACACAAGCAGAGAAACCACTGTATTGACGTATTTGAAAGTGTCTCTGATTCCAGCCGACTCTGAGCACATAGGAGGCTGTGTTGTTTTCACTCCCGCTCCTTGTGGTGGATGAATTGAGCTGTTGGATCTCTGGTTTTCCAGTATCAAAGTACCAGGGGAGGCCGTTTCAGAGAGTTTAGTTACG
>NC_024322.1:9820469-9823787 GCF_000523025.1 Cynoglossus semilaevis
TGATGAGAATATTTCCCAAACAAAGAGTGAGAGCCACGGTCCACATTGTTGAAGGCATCCTCAAAGGGCCCCGGAATAATTTTGCCTGCACCGCACTGGAAATGAGAGTGAAAACAATTACGGCAGTGGCTCAACTCTAATGAAGCCAAACACGTCGGCGAAGTAAAGGCTTCATTTTGTACACTGATCAAAAGGACACATAAAACACATTAGCATTACAGATACAGTGAAGTGAGCCGGCTTACCTTTAGATGCACACACTCAAGTCTGTATGAAATGAGTCTCTGTAATACCTGCGAAATAAGCTGCAAGTTTAAAGGACCTCCCTTTGTTGTTGGGACTGCTATAAATGGTACAAAGCAGCAGAAGGAAAGCATGGTTTTATAGACTGGAGGTCCTGCTGTCAGCATTAATCATCCATTTGTCAGTCGTGACTGTAATTACTTCTGGTGATGCATCATTCCAAATAAAAGGATGGTGTTGAAGGGTTCTGTCTGTTAGAACAAAGTGAGATCATTTTATAGGCTTCAGCTGAGATGTTGTGTTACAGATGTTTTCCAGCTTAAAAAAACGGGAGGAGGTTGTTTTTGATTCAACTTTGGTTGGGGATTGTTACTTATTTTGTAAACTAATAAAGTTCCAGGATTACGTAATGAAATGTCAGTAACATGTTTTGGATGAAGGAGCATCACAGGCCCCGCCCACTTAAATGACCCGAGGAAAAATATATTTATTTTTTTTTGGTTATGTGCTTTGGTTCAACAATGAATGTTTGAGCCAGAGTCAGACCCACTTCAGGTATCTCAAGTGTTGACATTATATACGTAACTTATGTTTATTCAATGCTGTGCTGTGTCATCTTTGAGGAGTACGTGACAGAGGTTTGGCATTTGCTTACGAGTTAAGCCAATGGCAGATCCTCATGCAAGTAGTACAGGTGTTGTAGTACGGGTGTTGTAGTACAGGTGTTGTAGTACAGGTGTTGTAGTACGGGTGTTGTAGTACGGGTGTTGTAGTACGGGTGGATGGCACAGAGGTTCAGATTAGTATAAACAGCTCTGTGACATCACGAGGCAGGTGAAATTAGAATTGATCATTTTAAGACACATTTTTTCCAGATTGTAAAAACGGGCACACAAACTCCAGAGACACAAACGTGCATCAAAACACTGATAAAAGGCTGTTCTACACACATTGTAATTTCTACCATAGGTTTTTTTTTTTTTTGCTCTCAGTGAAAAACCTTGTCACTAATTCATCAGCGAATGGAATAGAATATGGAAAACTATCCTGAAGAGTTGACATTTTGGATGCACATGGGCCTGATGTACTCCCACTGCGGCGTAGGGAGGACAAAAAATGGTACAAATGGAACAGTGCATTATTCAGCGGGCGTCCTCCAGAGAGTTTGCCTTAGCTGTCATATAATGTTTTCCAAATTGCGAGTCAGTCTGCATCATTCCGCAGAGATACCACCTCTGCATCTCCCGAGAGTCCAAAGAGAAGGTGATTTCTCCCTCCGCTAACTTGACAACCCGAAGAGCCTGGAGGAACTGGAAACATTTGACAACAATGAGAGCCTGGAGGAGCAGAGAAGCAGAGAATGAAAACCAGAGAATTCCCATTGTTAATACGGATCCTGACAACTTCTGCGACTCTCATTTGAACCTTCATATCTCTGCTCCTCCAGCAACAAATGACCTTGTGAAAGTACTAAAAGCGTTGGAAAAGAACAACTGATTAAATGAAGAAAAGTACGACAGCAGTTCACATTTTGGCTAAAAATCCCTGCATTAATGCTTCTTTTTTTTTAAACTCCACTCCTGATACACTGAGAGACTGGATGGAACTGTTATGCCTGAGTGCATCATCTCAACTGCAAATGGGCTTTTTGCACAAGAGCCATTTTGACATTTTTCATCAGGAAAAGTACAGGTGTTAGTGATAACATTAACGGTGGCTCTGTTTACTTCATGCAGGTCACGGCCGTGCAGTGAACCAGCGTGGCCCCCTGAAAGAGAGGCAGCTAAATGGAGCTCCACACACTCTACCAACATTCACTGTATGAATTTAGGTCATTTTTAAAAATAAATATTCATCTTATCTGGCAAAAAAAAAAAACTAAAGTAAAGGTATTGATGCTTTTTGATGTTAGTATTTACTTTATCTGTACATTTGTATAACGTTAACCCATTTCTTTTATTTCACATATTTATATTGGCCACAAACCACATTCAAACCACAAAAGTAGTGGCTAATCAACAGCGGCTAACTACAAACCTGTACCAAGAACATGAATGTGTTGACAGATGACATTGATTGGTGTTGATAAAAACACTTGATTTAAAAATGTAGTTAATGAACACTCAGTGACTTTGTAGTAAATCAACAGGCTACATGGCTTTAGAGAAGGAACTGAGGAGAGAGGGGAAAAAAGCTGAGCAGACGGCAAAACACATGACAAAAAGACTTCTTCTTAACTTGGCTAATATCATCAGATTCCAGCACAGTTTTCACACAGAATTTTCCTTTGAAAAGCATCCCTCACAGTCTTCAGAACTGTGTTGTCACTTCATTTTTGCCAAAGACCAAAAAAACCCAAAAAAAAAAAACAGCTGAATAGCATCGCAATATTTCTTCTCTCACGCACTCGGCTCAACCACTCTGTGCAGCTCCTCCACAAACTTCCAGAAAAGACTTAAAACTTTTCTATCTACCCCTGCATTACCAACAATAGATAAACAGCAACTTTGAGGTCCAAATACAAAAAAAAAAAAAAAAGCATCGATAGTGTAGTGTGCTGTTGCTCAGTGTCTGCAAAATAAGTTAAAGCTGCTCGAACGAAATTTGTTAGAGATACGTCTTATAAGAAGTTTCTTAGTCTGCAAGAGGTCAAACAATCAATACAGCACAAAGACAAATAGAGTTGTTCTGGCGAAGCTGTAATTGCTGTAATTTGTTCTCTCCTGTCTCTGCGTTCGGAGCAGTCTTGTTTCACCAGAGTTCATGAAGGTGTGAGTGTGTGTGTGTGTGTGTACTGGATGGACAATGTGCAGTTTGTGAAGAAAATTGAAGATTGCCGGTGCTTGAAGGTGGATGTGGGTGAGAATAGATGCTGCGTGCGGCTCAGCTCACGGAAAGAAATGTGCATGTTCTGCATAGTCAGCTCCAGTCAGGACATTTTCATTTCTGCAGCCCCATAATTGCCAGAATTGTTTCCAAGGGACCTGTGGTCCATTTGCTGTAGAGCTGTAAAAAAAATCCCTTAATTTCATTGCTTATACAAGAAGCAACAGTATTCAGAACTGCTCTACTGTA
>NC_024322.1:9823831-9833564 GCF_000523025.1 Cynoglossus semilaevis
TACCTCAGGTACGTACATCTGCTTCGTTTCACTGCCTAGAGTCCAGAGCCAAAACAAACTCCCTGCTTTCAAATGATACAATGGTCTTTCAGCAATATTTCTATATTGCCTATAGTGTCTGGAAATGATGATGGCCTTTTTCATTTCCTCTCACAGTGATAGAAATGTGAGGAAGGCTATAATATTAGAGGTGGGTAAGGTGATCGTGAATCTGTTCTGTGCTGCAGTGAAGGTTCCAGAGGTTGAATCAAACCAGGATGTGCGTGTGGCTCAGTGTGAATATAGCCGGCAGCCTCTCATACCTCGTAAACTGCTGGGGAAAAGAAGTGGCTCTGAGTGTAGCCTGTTTATTTTCAACATATGAAAGGGAAGATAAATTCATTTGTTAAACCCATGACCTTTCCATGGAGACGGTGGCCTCACAATCTGTGGCGGAACGGAGGGTGGTTATTACCTTCATATGCTGATTTTTTTTTTTAAGAGGGAGAATATCCTGTAAGACCAAAAAAATATATATACAAATAAGACTAGTCGTGTAAAAACCTCATCACTGGAGAGAGCGGGAGAGAAAGAGGCAACATTCACGCCCCGCCCTCACAACCTGCTGTACAGGAAGCAGAATGTGTTTTAATAGAATATAGAATTTATTCACCAAACAAAATTGGACTCAATAATGAGAACACATTTCATGTAAACCAGTGCTGAGATTCCATCCTTGAACCGTCCCTCCCAGGGACAACTTCCATATGTCACGATTCGCATTTCATGTAAACCAGTGCTGACAGGGACAGGGACAGGGACAACTTCCATATGTCACGATTCTCTCTCGTTTCTGTAGCCTGACAGTGAAAAAAAAAACGACAACCTTAATGCAGACTTACATAAAACGCACACCAGCGCTTTTGTTTAGACAAATTAGTACAAATGACGACGGCACCAAATATCAATAGGTAGTTATCCTTTGTCTGCTCAGGCCATATTGAGATGAAACGTAAGCCTTTACTCTTATGGGCTCTGGAATCAACAAAGAGCTCTGTGCCCATGAATCAGATTTTAAATGTGTGTGTGTGTGTGTGTGTGTGTGTGTGTGTGTGTGTACTGCTCTGCAACAGAAAACAGCTGCTGACGGAGAGAGAAAGAGTTTGTTTGTGCCAAAAATTTTAAGCTGAAAGGCTCTTTTATTATTTGCAATTTTGCTCAGTCATTAATAACAAGACTAGTTTGAGTCAAGGTCAAGGAAGTGCAACACGGGACCTCCACGTAACTGCACTCGGACTGTTTTTATGACCTCGTCTTCAGATGGAATGCGTAATGTTTTTTTTCTTTTGCATCCCTTTGCGCGGTTAAAGATCAAGGACGGGACTGAGGTTCTAATAAAAGAGTGCACGTTGGTTCCCCTTTAATTAAGGCCTCTCACTGAGTCAATTACACTTAATAGACAAAGTTATCCTTCTGTAAGAACAGCCATTACACTATCCTCCGCATAATCTTTGAGGACAAGGACAAAGCACCGAGCGTCGAAGCAATTTTTACAACTAAGGCCGTTCCACATGCTACCGTCCCAGTGGATTGATTTTGTAACTAACTCTTAGTTATAATATATTGTACGAAGGACTCGCTAACCTTCAGTTCTGACTATCAATTTTTATAGCAACCTTAGGGCCATAATAAATCATCGAACACATACCAGACTAACCTCTGTGTCTGGACCTCAAACGTTTCTCCGTGGTGTGCCGTGTGACGTCAGCGGTTAGTAATAATAAGCGCACTGGTTTGTGTCAGTCACACTGAGGTGGGACCAGGATTTACTGTTGTTCTGTGTTGTTCAGTGTGACCTCGTTCTCACAGCAGAAGGTCATTCTAAAGAGAGGCGTGATATTTTGGTGCATGCATTAAGATGCATAGATACCAAAGTCACACCATGTGCCGGGGACTGGGTGGAAGAATGTCCATGACAACGGCCTTCGACATGCCGCTGTGAATATTCAGTGTGTCACTATAGTTGCAGGATCACACAAGTGTGTGAGCCCAAAAAGTAGGACAGAAAGAGTGACATGTTTGTTAGAAAGAAATTGTACCCAAGTAAAATCAAAATCAAAGTCAAATAAAGAAAAACAAAAATCAGCAAAACTTGCTTAAGTTAGCCTTTAAAAGCTAAAAAAAAATATCACAAATTGGTTTATAAGGTAAATGTTCATTATTATGTAGCTTAATATTATTAAAACATCCATCCATCCATCCACCCTATTACCGGGTCGCGGGGGCAGCAGTCTCCATGACCACCCCCCAAATCACACTGCACCGTACCAGCCCCTCATGAACCTTCCTGCGGGTGGTGAGTCCACTGGAAGGTACCAACCACCCTAACCAGGGTTCGATCTTGCCCAGGAGGTGCAGGGTTCACCTCCGGGGCAAGATCAAAGTCATTAGTGTTCCACACTAATAACTGGGCCAAAGCGCCACATTATTAAAACAGAATCTATATAATCTCATTGTGGTGTTGGATGTGTTCAGAAATCATGCACATATGATTTAACTTTCAAAGTCAAGCTAATAAATAGCCAAAATGTTGATAAATGTTGGTTCAAAAAGTTTCAACCAAACAAAGGCTAGAAGTTAGCCAAGCAAACGGACAACAACAGATGAACTGCACTGGAAACTGTCCTATATATTTAAGGCCAAACAGCTTTAGAAAAACATACGTTCTCTTTAGTTCATTGGAAAAACACCAGCCACTTCACTGGGGTCAAACTTTATCGTCGGTATTGACGAATACACAAGAAATGCTGAATCCATTGATTTACATTGTTCCTCTCCGTCCTCTCGACATGACTTATACGAGCATATCTGCGCCAAACTATATAGAGCCAATGACAGCGGCCATTAATTTTTCCAATATGCGCACACAAAGGAGAGCCGATCTGAAAAGGGAGATGTTATTTTTCTCTTAATGTGACTCATTTGTCCAGAGAGCAATGACAAGCCAAGGCAATACGTTCTGAGAGATATTTCCAAATGAAGAGCTCAGAGATTTATTCTGCGCTCTGCCAGATGCAGACCTGCATGTCTCACTCCTCTGCAGGCACAAGATTAAGTCGCAAAACAAAAGTTTCATTCCTCAGACAGTTAGGCAGGGGGAGGAAAGGAAAAAAAGGGAAGAAAGACTGAAAAGAAAAGGGAAATCAAGTGGGGAAAAAAATGACTCTAACAAAGGCAGGATGTTTCAATTTACAGCCATTGATTATTTGAAATCTCTTGAGTTTCTCCTCTACAAGTCATTAACAGGTTGGTGTGGCTGTTAGCGGTGCTGATACGGACGAGCCAGTCAACAGTAGCAATGTGCTATATAATGCTGCTTATAATGTAGAGTGACATGCTGTAAAATGCGTATTATATTTTAATTGAGTTCCTTCAATTTTGGTTTTTGGGAAGTGCCATATGATGACAAACATTCAAGGCATGTAAAAAAGACAAAAATATAAAGAGTGAATCAGAAACTGTTAATGTCCAGAATGTATAAAAACTTCAGTGGTGAAGTCATGTTAATATTCACGACAGAAGTCATAATTTGTCGATATATTTAAAATTCATTTTTCTGTGAGTGATCTTTTCCCCTGAGCCTCTGACACCTTTAAGACATCAGCGGTGCATTAACGTCAATCTAGAGGGAGAAAATAGAAACATCTCCGAACGCATTAGCGCAAAAATATCTGCTCCAATGGCGAGACCTAAAATAACTAATTGAGCAGACAAGGATCCGAGATCTGCCTTCAAAAAGAACACCGAACAATTTCAGACAACTATTATCTGTGAATCAGACCTTTTTTTTCCAAGAAAAAAACAAAACAAAAAAACAAAACAGCAGGGGCTAAAGAGCACACAGACACCACTGCATATATGGATCATACAAGTGGCCAGGAAAACCAAATAACTGAGTTGCAACGGCCAACGAATGTGGGTGTACGACTGAGACGGCAACATTTGCAGATGGTGAAGACATACTGAGGAGATAGAAATAGGCCCTCTATTTCTCTAAATGAAATTTGCATATGTTTTCAGGGAAAACACCTAATTAATCACAACATCGCTTAATAAATCCACAGAGATCTGTCACATCCGAGTGGGAAATTGGAATCCTGTTGAAGAGGAGAATACACGAGAATGTGCTACAACTGGCGAGCATCAACATTAACAATCTATACAGCAGAGGCGGTGCATCATTGGTCCCAAATTCATTCTGCAGCAGGATAACGAGCCCAAACATTGCAGCCAGAGTCATTAAGAAAGAACTATACTCAGCGGCAAGAAACAATGAGTCCTTAAACAGATGGTGTGGCCCTCACAGAGCTGCCATCTCAACATCATGGAGTCAGTCAGGAGAGAACAGATGACAATGGGAGAGAGAGAAAAGCAGCGGTGGCTCCGGAGGAAAGACGCTTTGAATGAACATGAAGTACTTAGTAGGCTAGCACAAAATACTGAGGAAAGTATTGAGAAACACGTCGCATCTCGAAGATGCTTGTAAAAAAATAGGGCTGTCAAACAATTCAAAAAAGGATTAATTAGAATTAACAGTCAATCTTCATGAACCGTTTTATGCTAACTTGAGCATTACTGAGTTCAAAATAGTTCAAAATAACTTAATTTTGGACAAAAAAAAGTCAAATAATTACTTAAAGGATAAATAACCTAAAAAACTCAAAGGTACCATTTAATAGTTGAACCCCTTAACTTAGTGAAAAATTAGCAAATTAGAAAACAAATAATCGACATGTTAATCCTTAATAAGAGTCAGATAAAAGCTAATGTTCAAAACATATAGTTACATGCAAAATAACAAAGGTCTGATGTTGATAAAGTTGCGCACAGACACAATTCGAAGTGTGGGGTAAAAAAAAAACAAACAAAAAAAACATACAAGGTTTAAAGCTCAACTATTGAACAAAAGGAAGAACTCTACAGAACCTCTGAGACTTCTTTCGTTCTTCCATTTCTTTTTCATGTAAACCACAGCCTGTTGTGTATTGTGCGGTTGCCATGACAGTCACAGGGCGACCAGTGAGGAACAGAGGGCAGCTTCTCCTTCTGCTTTAAGTTGTTTTTTTGTGGCAGCTGTTTGCCAATCTCTCTGTGCCTGAGACCCAAGGATATCGCAGAGACACGACACAGAGGTTGGTAAAAGTTAGAACTTTCAACACATGCACACACGTTACCACCAATCACACATAGAAGTAGAAAAGAACCATTTTGAAATCAATTTTTTTTTTAAACTCAGAATACTACCTACTATTCCTAAGGGAATTTGCAGATATACTTAGACTTAAATGATAAATATGTAAAAGGAAGGCTTTTTTATTATTATTATTAACATAATTTGGGGTTGTTTTTTTTTTTTTGTCTTAAAGCCTGTTTAGTATTTTGACATCATTGAAATGTGCATTTTTATTTAATTACCATGTGTTAATTATAGATTTATCATTTAAGGTACGACACCCTAATGGCTAAAATAATACACTGCAGTTACTTGATTTACTAATGTTTTCAACACAGCCCCAGAAGAACAGCAGTTTATTCCTCTATGATAAAAGCCTCAAGTTGCTCTGGATTTGTTGATCATCTCAGCATGGACCTACGCCTGTCTCTTGGATTTAAGTCGGGCTTTTTCTCAGGCCAGTCAATAACTTTCATCTCCAGATCATTTGGAGATCGTTATTACCCTGTGTTAAAGTATCCTCCAGGTTACTGCAGTGATTGAAGACCAGGCTGACTGTCAGATACTCCCTCCCAGTTCTGAATGCACTGAAGCTTTCATGTAGCATTTTACTAAAACATATTTGTTTTATTTGGGGGATGATATTTTTTTTAAAGCCTGTTTAGTTTTTGGTCTTTTTTTTTTGCATATTTTTTTTGGTAAGAGACCTTAAAAATCAAACCCTTGCAAAAAAAAAAAACCAAAAAACAAACAATGGACGACTTCAAGTGGAGATTCTGAGCAGGAGATGATTTCCTTAGCAATTTATTTTTTAACTTTAATTGCACTTTGTAGTGAGACCTTGGAAAGAGTATTAAACTGACTAGTTTACTGTTTACTTACGTACAGCAAAATAAAATCTAAATTCCCACTTTGCCTTTCACAGCCTCTAATATTTTCATATAGGTTTTATTTTGTCAAAAGGCAATGGTAAAAATCAAATTAGCAGGAAGTGAACAGCTAAAAGAATGATTTGAATTTAGCATTTCAATTCATTTTATAGGGGATAATATAGAGATTGGATGGGGCTACTGAATGATTCAACCTCCTTTTCCCTAGTATTGCAGCTGCGTCTTTTTGTAGTTTATAAATACTAACAACTAAGAAAAAGTAGAAGGAAATACTTCTAGTCTGAAGCACACACTCAGGTCGTAACACGGAACAACAACAAGAACTCGTCAGAGGTGTTGTTACACGGCGTGTTTAACACTTGCAGGCGTTGAAGCCAAGATCTAAAGGAACCCCAAGGGACCAGTGCTCTGATGGCCAGCAGTGCTGACCCAGGAGAAGTGTGAAATTAAGTAGGAAACAGAGGCTTTTAACAGTTTACTTGTTAATGAGAAATGGTCTCTTCAAATTAATGAAATAATTGAAAAGCGACTGTTGTGAAAAACAAACAATCACGGCAGGTCTGTGACGACAGATGGGGCTGATAACGGATGGAAGTAACAACAATCATCGTTTTCCAGATTATCCAGAGACAACCATTCATCTTTGTAGGCTACAGAGAAAAATGACTACACTGGTTAAAGTTCATTTTTATTCAAACTAGTTTTTAACAAAGTTCTTCTCCCATTTCCTTATATCATTCTGAGGAAAAGGTTTTTTTTTGGGTTCCATTGCTTATCACCACCTCCTAATGAGTACACTGCTAATGGAGCAGGCATCCAGATTGAATAAATGAAATCCAAATATAAATCAGTGAAAATTTGCCTCTTTGGTAAATAAAAAAAAAGAGAAATTAAAATCTATTGCTTAGCTGCTTCCCATTGAAACAGAAACATGACCTTGGAGAGGGATCCCCAACCCTACTTTATGAACCACACCCTAGTAATAATGAAGAACAGTAATTAATGTATTCATTATAGCATTTTTTAATTGTCTTCTATTTTTGTGCTGTTGAACAATTTGATTTTTACCCTTTCAGTCCAGGTTTTCAGTCTGTTTTCTAAAGTCGACTCTTAGTTGTTTTTGGTGACAATCCTTTTAAAAATGACACTTCAAAACCTCAACTACAGTACATTCTGCAGCGTCGATTAATTTTCAAAAACCTGAGCTACATTTAACGGTTTTGAGAGTTATCACTTTAATACATATTTCAGGATAGTTGTGAAATGGGTCCAGTCATCTTCTTTTTTTTTTTTTTTTTTTTGAAAAATGCGGTTTTGTCAGCAAAGCTAGATAAGGCATGCTCCTTAAATCGGGTATGTTTGGAAAGGCTCGCCTCAAAAAAAAAAAGTTACTGTTACTTCCAATACTGTCATGACTTATTTGAGTCTAGCTGAAGTCTAAGAAGAACTGAAACAAATGTCGTCCTGATGAAAACTGCGGTACATTCTTTTCCTCGTTTAATAAAAAAGGAATTCTGAAATAACATGGTGTGTACATTGAGACTGCGTCTTCATTTGACTTTTAATGGCAAGTTGACATTAATACTGAGTTCTGCTAAAACTAACACAACCATATTAATACAACCTCTGAGGAAGACGCTGCAGCTGTAACCTTAGCCGTGTCTGCTTCTGTTTAATTGAGTGATTCAAATTAAAAAGGTATTTTTCACAATACTGGTTATGAATAAAACACTACTTTTTACTGTTTCTGGACAATGTCCAATATTTCAGGCATCTCCTGAGAACACACACAAAAGAATCAAACAGACGATACGCAATGAATTATAAACTATAGGTTAGATATATATATATTTTTTTTTTTTTTTTTTTTTGCTGCAAGAATGCACAGTAGATCCAGTCACGCAGAGAAAAAAAAAAAATCAAAGGTCACAATTCCTCTTATTACTGACTCCCAGCACAAAGTGACAGCGACACAGGAGATTTGAGGAAACACTAAAGCTGACTGCACAATAAAGATCATGTTCATGCTCCACCCAACCAGCTGCCTGCGCCTGACATGGAGCTCTAACCTCAGCATCTGCAGCTAATCCCGGGAGCACGTCAGCACGCTTCACTCCCCGCAAACACGAATGGAAAATTAGGAAGGTGAGGTCAATGTAAATGAATCCTCACTTCAGGCAAAAACATAAGCGCAAGAGAAATGCAGAATAAGGAGTCGATATCCGGCCCCGTCATTGATTCTCATTTGCTTTGTGCTTCCTCGTCACAGCTAAATCAAACAAAGGTCTCACGCTGCTGGTGCCTGACATGTGGCAGGGCAAAAGACTGCAGAGATCAATGTCCTGCTGCAGAACATCTAGTCCCTCATCGCCTATCACACCACTGCTAGTCCAGAGAAGGTCAAGCCCCAGCGAGGTCTCATGTCACCGATGGAAAGATGACAGCTGCCAATGAAAGAGCAACTGTTTGCCAAGAAGAACCCTGAGGCTTCATTTCAAAGAAAGGACTCCTCACGTCCCCTGGATTTGAATGTAATAACAAAGTTTTTAGAGAAAAAAAAACCCACACGGCATCTTTGATCTTTTTTTTTCCTCTTCTTCCTCTTTTTTAATCAGAACCTTCTTAAATAATTTAACTGTACATGTCATTTAACATGGGACAAACCCAAGCAAATGTTAGAGCCACTGAGTCCTGTTACCTTTGTTACTCTGGAAAAAGATACCCTTTAATCACATACAGTGCAAAGCTCCCAACCTCTACGGTTCATTATTAGGCCAGAGTAAAAGCATAGTCAACTCCATCAACCTAGTTATAAAAGGGAAAAGTATAAAACATAGAATTTTCATTATTTTGTGTACATATTTGCAACAGTATAAGAAAAAAACAAACAAAAACAAAACCTTAGGAAAAAAAAATCTAACAGAGATGGAATTTGATTTGAAAATCAGACCTGAGCATTCTGTAGCACTTCAGGCCATCATTAAAGTTTTATTCAATGTTATGAAGACTGTTAGGATTTAAAAGTAAAAATAAAACATTTTGCAGCATTATCACTTGCTATCCTTGCAGACCCAATGTGGGATTCAAGGAATGTGTATTCAAGGCTGCTGAGAGGCCAATAGCTACCTGATGAAGAATCCTTTTTGTGCCTGTTTTGTTTGTTTCAGACACAAGTGTCCTTGTCTGAACATTCCTAAGTGTTGTTTGGCCACCTTCCCTTACACGGTGTGCAAAACTGTTTTTATTCATCGTGATCAGTTGCAAAGAGAAATGCAAACGTCACCCAAAAATCCACAAGTGTCGAAACAGATTTTTTTCCCCCTACAACCCTCACCAAACTACACCTTTAATTTTAGTCACAGGAAAAACAAGCTGCTCAGAACCC
Organism: Cynoglossus semilaevis; assembly: GCF_000523025.1. Lineage (NCBI taxonomy): Eukaryota > Metazoa > Chordata > Actinopteri > Pleuronectiformes > Cynoglossidae > Cynoglossus > Cynoglossus semilaevis. Next base: position 9,833,319 of record NC_024322.1, read on the forward strand.
AAAATAACCAACACCATCTACCTCCCCGTGTGTCATAGACTTCAAGATGAATACCTGAACCTCGTCCTACTGCTGCCTGAGCGCCTGTCTGAGAATCTTTGGCCTTGTGCAGTTTTTTTTTTCTTTTTTCTTCCTCCGATCCATTCTGCTAGCAGCTCCGGAGAACTTCTTTTCAGAGACATTTCTCCGGGTCATAGATGGAGCTGGAAGCATCTCATTGCACTCTGGAAGGTTGACCACCAGCAT
>NC_024322.1:9836641-9856911 GCF_000523025.1 Cynoglossus semilaevis
ATATATATATTTTTTTTTTTTTTTTTTTGCTGCAAGAATGCACAGTAGATCCAGTCACGCAGAGAAAAAAAAAAATCAAAGGTCACAATTCCTCTTATTACTGACTCCCAGCACAAAGTGACAGCGACACAGGAGATTTGAGGAAACACTAAAGCTGACTGCACAATAAAGATCATGTTCATGCTCCACCCAACCAGCTGCCTGCGCCTGACATGGAGCTCTAACCTCAGCATCTGCAGCTAATCCCGGGAGCACGTCAGCACGCTTCACTCCCCGCAAACACGAATGGAAAATTAGGAAGGTGAGGTCAATGTAAATGAATCCTCACTTCAGGCAAAAACATAAGCGCAAGAGAAATGCAGAATAAGGAGTCGATATCCGGCCCCGTCATTGATTCTCATTTGCTTTGTGCTTCCTCGTCACAGCTAAATCAAACAAAGGTCTCACGCTGCTGGTGCCTGACATGTGGCAGGGCAAAAGACTGCAGAGATCAATGTCCTGCTGCAGAACATCTAGTCCCTCATCGCCTATCACACCACTGCTAGTCCAGAGAAGGTCAAGCCCCAGCGAGGTCTCATGTCACCGATGGAAAGATGACAGCTGCCAATGAAAGAGCAACTGTTTGCCAAGAAGAACCCTGAGGCTTCATTTCAAAGAAAGGACTCCTCACGTCCCCTGGATTTGAATGTAATAACAAAGTTTTTAGAGAAAAAAAAACCCACACGGCATCTTTGATCTTTTTTTTTCCTCTTCTTCCTCTTTTTTAATCAGAACCTTCTTAAATAATTTAACTGTACATGTCATTTAACATGGGACAAACCCAAGCAAATGTTAGAGCCACTGAGTCCTGTTACCTTTGTTACTCTGGAAAAAGATACCCTTTAATCACATACAGTGCAAAGCTCCCAACCTCTACGGTTCATTATTAGGCCAGAGTAAAAGCATAGTCAACTCCATCAACCTAGTTATAAAAGGGAAAAGTATAAAACATAGAATTTTCATTATTTTGTGTACATATTTGCAACAGTATAAGAAAAAAACAAACAAAAACAAAACCTTAGGAAAAAAAAATCTAACAGAGATGGAATTTGATTTGAAAATCAGACCTGAGCATTCTGTAGCACTTCAGGCCATCATTAAAGTTTTATTCAATGTTATGAAGACTGTTAGGATTTAAAAGTAAAAATAAAACATTTTGCAGCATTATCACTTGCTATCCTTGCAGACCCAATGTGGGATTCAAGGAATGTGTATTCAAGGCTGCTGAGAGGCCAATAGCTACCTGATGAAGAATCCTTTTTGTGCCTGTTTTGTTTGTTTCAGACACAAGTGTCCTTGTCTGAACATTCCTAAGTGTTGTTTGGCCACCTTCCCTTACACGGTGTGCAAAACTGTTTTTATTCATCGTGATCAGTTGCAAAGAGAAATGCAAACGTCACCCAAAAATCCACAAGTGTCGAAACAGATTTTTTTCCCCCTACAACCCTCACCAAACTACACCTTTAATTTTAGTCACAGGAAAAACAAGCTGCTCAGAACCCAAAATAACCAACACCATCTACCTCCCCGTGTGTCATAGACTTCAAGATGAATACCTGAACCTCGTCCTACTGCTGCCTGAGCGCCTGTCTGAGAATCTTTGGCCTTGTGCAGTTTTTTTTTTCTTTTTTCTTCCTCCGATCCATTCTGCTAGCAGCTCCGGAGAACTTCTTTTCAGAGACATTTCTCCGGGTCATAGATGGAGCTGGAAGCATCTCATTGCACTCTGGAAGGTTGACCACCAGCATCTCCGCGAGCGCACATTACTTATGCACAGACAGTAGCAGGTTAATCTGTAAGACAAGCGTGAAATGTGATGAGAGCACTCTCGTCCACAGCTAAATTAAACAATGTCTCAACAGAATTTGATATCAGCCGTTTCGCAACTGGATGCAGCAACATTAAACCACATCTGGTGACTAAGTCTGTATGTGTAGTATAATAATGTACCTGCTCCATGGACGGACATGCAATGATTTGAAGGTCTTCTCCACTGTACTCCTCCTGAAGCAAGGTCAGCAGTCTTTGGAACACCTGCTGGATGTTATTCTGTGGGAAAAGTCGTCCTGTTACTGAGTGCCACAGAGAAATGAAGACAGTAGTACATGTCCTACCACTTTATGTCCCTTCTCTTTCTGGTTTCTATGTCAACAGCACAAGTTTGTTTTTCTCTAAGGCAGCTTCACCTGGCTGACACTTTGATCAACAGTAAAGAGAGAAAAAAAATTATTATTCTATACTTAGTTAAGTTAACTTACAACAAACAATGTGATTATAAATCCTTATATACATGCAGTTAGTATAAGTACACAACCATTACAGAGCCATCGTTGGCTTTACTTGAGTTCCAAACCAAACACTGATCTATTTTTCTACTGTTCCTTGAATTTCGGACACGAGTTGAACCAGAAACCAGTTTAGTACTCGATAAATCTATCGATCTTCTCTACATTTTTACACACATTCTCCTTTTCTTCAATTTTCTCTTCCATAAAAATGTTGGCTGACATCCAGTGAGTAAACTACTTCTGATCAGGATATAGGGAATCCCAGGTGGAGGAAAAGAAAAGCCAACTTTACTTTTTATATATACTGTGTGTGTGTGTGTGTGTGTGTGTGTATATATATATATATAAACACAAACTGTAAGTTTCATGTATATCTGGCTTACTTTGCTTTACATTATCTTGTTTCTTCAATTTTGTGAAAGTACATGTGAACAAAATGTTCTGCTTTTGCAGCATATAGGGCTTCAATAAGTGGTTTTCACTGATTTGAGTGTTTACTCTGGCAATTTCTATAGCGTCAAGGTTATGGTCTAGTAATATTTGCTTACTTTCACCGCCGCTAATAGAAGAAAATAATTTATGTAGACCAGTGTACTACTGGAGAAATATACATATATATGCATATACACATATATGAATATACACATATATGTGTATGTATGTATGTATGTATATATATACTGTGTTTTCAAGTGCTACTGTATATTACAATATAACATTATATGGGAAGAATCTGTGAATAGTTTTTGAAACTGCCATCTTTGAAAAATACAACAATACAACAATTCTCTTTCATTGTTTCTCTCTCTCTCTATATATATATATATATATGTGTATATATATATATTATATATTTCTCAAGACATTTCTGGAGACTTAGACACCTCATTATTTATCTCCAAGGTCGTTCGGTACAGAGATTAACTCTGAGGAATAGAAGTGGGCTTGAAAGATTTCTGATGCTCTGTATGGTTTTTCTTAACAGCTCAGTATAATAGAGCCGTAGTTATACGAGTTAAGCTCTGCTGAGATTAATGTGTGGATGCCCTCTAATTTAGTAATTAACAAATTAATTGAGTTATTTAACAACTTAATGACTGGACCCACTATCACATAATGAAAATGCGTTTGTACAATATAATTAAAAAAAAAAATCCCACAGTAAAATACAGATTACACCCAGGGATTTTCCGCCACCCACCCGAACAGGCTTGAAAAGGATGAACTCTGTGTCTCTATTGGCTAAGTACAAGGACATGCTCTGTAAAGTGCTTGGCAGCTTGCTCTTCATCACACGGTAGGTAGCCATCACTATATCGTTGATCTTTGCTGAAAAGAGAGAGGGGGGAAAAAGTACTGAATTAAAAAAAAAGGAAGAAGAAAAAAAAGACCAAGCCTGGAGCATGGACTATACCAGTTTTGATGAATTACACCATGAAGCGCAGTGCATCTTGAGACAAATCTTACCTGGCTGTGCCCAAGGTTGCTGAGATAAACTGTACGTGGGACCGCCTTGGACAGCCATAGTTTTAAGAGCTGTAACCTGAATGCAGCAGAGACCATCAAAGTAAAGTGTCAAAATTTGAAAAGATTTAATTTGCAGAATGATCAATACGGAATAGCAAGTACAGCTGGCTGCACTGCCACTTTCAGACAGTTCAATTAAGCTGTGAATTACAGGAATAGTAGTGGCAACCTACGAAAAACTGAGTGTGAGTGGTGGAAATAAAGACAGGCATAAAAGAACAGCTTCACATAAACTGTTGTAAACATAAACTGTCTGAGGACACTGCAGTGTTTGGCTACGTAGGTTCAGCTGTGGCTGCGGCCGCGGCCGACCACTACTTAGTTATTGCCTCCACTGTGATAGTCTACTTGTTACTGTTATTGTACACTAAATATTGAGTGTCTCAATCTGCTGGGCACAATCTGTTTATCACAAACAATGTCTGAGGTTTTTATACCCCACAGGTTTAAGTGCTTAACTCATTGGCCATCTCTGCTGAAGTCTGCTTCATTTTGGTGATGGCGCTCTGGGCCATGCCCAGCTCCGTGGCAAACAAACAAAATGAACTGTGACAGGATCACATTTTTAAAAGAATTATACATAGTAATGATGCCATGCAAAGTCATGGTTATAAACATTGAGCCTCACGCCTCTTCAAAATGAAACTGACTTCAACAAATGGGTAATTTCACATTTTATTTTAATTACTTCATATCTACCTACAAATGGTTATTAAATTAAATTAAATTCCTCTCATTATTTCTTAAAATATCATCCATGTTGTTTGCTCTTAACATCCAAACACATCATAGCATACAGCTGGAGTCACTAATATTAGTTTGATGTAGCCTGTGTGGGTGGGGTTGAGGAGATGCAGGGACAACCTGGCCATAGAGTCTTCACAAAAACACTGCACAGTACATCTACATCGTGACAAAATACACACATTTTGGCCAGTTCTGTCACTTGTTATAACCCAGACCTCCATTAACCAGTTTATCCTCTTAATGTGTCTTTTGTTAGAATTTACCTTAGTGAGGAACTCTTCAAGGTTGCCCACAAACATCTGAGTCTGCTGCTGGATGAACTGCTCACAGCTGAACTTCAGGTGTCTGTCCACGTCCTTCTTAGAGTCAATGTAGTGCTCCTTTATCTCTGGTGTTCCCTGGGGACCACAGACAAAAGGGCTTTACTGATTCAAATTGTGCAAAGTGACTGGCATGTTTTTATTTATTTTTTTAAATAAGGGGGAAAAGACAAAACTAGAATCTACCTCCAAAAGGAATTCATAAATAAGGGGGAAAAGACTAGAATCTACCTCCAAAAGGAATTCAAGGATGGCATTGTGGCTGTTAAGTCGGAAGAGTTTGGGAACAGCCTTAGGGTTGAGGATTTTGAATGCAGCATCTGGAGACAAAGCAAAAGGAAATCAATCTGGGTTGATGTAGAATTACAGTGCCCTCTAGTGCCACAAATCTACCATGTCCTTGACAGAGGCGGTGACAGCAGTGAATCAGCCCCGTCAGCCATTGGTTAATGTACAATACAGCATTGGATTAGACTGTAATTTCCACATTAATTGTTGGTGCTGGTGCATGTGATGGGCACAAGTTGCTTAATGAGCATGAGAATGTAATGACTGGCTTTATGAAGCCGAACACCAATTTCCCCTCCACCTTTAATTATCTTACCTCGCGTTTTCTTCAGGTCCAGTGAGATTTCCTTGATGGCAAAATCGGTGTGAAATGGGGCAATCTGTTCACGCATTATCAGCAGGTGCTTGATCAGGAAAAGTTGTCCATCTATTTGTGTCTGCACAAAGTGATAGCACAACAGTTAAGTCGGTAATAGAGCGTGCCAAAGGGGCAACCGCAGGCTTATGAAGCAACAGAAATCCTAAAATGCACAAGCTCAGAACATAGAAGGCATCAGGCTGGAATTATTGACTCAGTGAACATGCATGTGTTACTGTAAACAAAAAGGCAGCAGCAGCATTGGTTTATGTATAAAAAAATAATAAATAAAAGACAAATCTCAGACTGATGCTTCAACAATTACTACTGTTCCAATGATATGTGACAGATAGCAGAGAAATTAGGAGCAATTCTGGAGAAGAATGAAATTAATAAATAAAATTTGGTCTGTTGAGTAATCCATAGGGCATAAAAAAGCTATTAGAATTAATCGTAAATGACATCCCAGCTGTTTCACTTAGGGCTCCTGAGGCCTGAGGAAATTTCAGTAAAAGATAAAACATTTTGTCTCAGATAAGTGATCATACTTACTACATAAAAGGAGCTACTAAACCCAACCCTGAATAAATAGACACTTTTCTCTTAACTCTTTGTGCCAACCTTGTTTTTAAGGATGATATCAGAGGCCTTAAGGAGGGACTGGATGCACGCTGATAAGGCTTCTTGAGATAAACCCTGGAAGACTGCTCTCTGGAAAAAGACCAAGTCACAGTGAGAGACAGAAAAAGAGAGAGAGGGAGGGAGAGAGACAAGTGTTGCAGAAGTGGGTAACCTACTTTTCTAACACCCTCACCCTGCACTTTTTAACGACAGAATGGTGTAAATTACTTGGCAGAATCAGAATCAGACTCACATCGATACATCTGTAGAGCTTAGACAGACAAACCAGAGTTCGTCTCACAGTAGGGTACCACATGCCGTGGAGATCAGCAGGGGAAACGGATGTCTGCGAGCGTGAGGTTTCCACATTTGCAGCATTTGCTGTACAATATAGAAGAAAGAAAAGCCATCAGGCGAGTGACAACAACTTCAAATACGACAAAAAATCACGTGTCATAATGTGGAAACGGACCAGCGTTACTGTCTCTTCTGCCATCAGGATCTTCAAGCTGTACTTCAGAGAACGACGATTCCTGCGACACCTGCTTCATCTGCTCCTCCTTTATACTCTGAGCAATCCTCTGTTGTCAGAGACGAGTTAGTAAATAAACAAAAAGAGTTTACGATAGAAGTCACATTTTCATAATAACTATAACAGAAGGCCCATGGGTAAATTAATTTATCATAAATTAGAAAAATCAATCTTCCAAATTGCACCGACACCACAGGTGAATAAACTGAATTTATAAATTAAAAATGTAGCATATAAAAATGTTAAATACATTTGCATTTATATTGGCAGTTAATATAAAATAACCCATGAAATATGGAAAAAAAGACATTTCAATTTACCTCCGAACTGTTAATGAAACTTTACTCGCTAAATGTTTTAAAGTAACATTTTTGTCTTTTGGGTTAGCAGTGTCATGGGAAATGTGTTTAACAAGCACAGAAAATGATGGTAGAAAACAGAACAATTAAAATTCAAGCACACAGATGTTATTTGGTGAAAACTATTTAAATGTAATGAAAAAAAAATCATGAGTTAACTTCAGGCAGTAGCATAAACACAAATATGAATGGAAACATGGACATACAGTATATATTGATAGATGCAGACATTAAACATACACATTCACAAGCATAAACAAGCAACATATACACACACATATATATACATATACATACATATATATATACATATATACATACATATATATATATATACACACACACACACACACAATTAATAAGTTCCAGAATAACTTATTAATGATATGAAGGGGGTGTGACCCAGACCCCCTTCGCCCGTCCATTACCCAAACACAATGGAAATGGCAGCATCTGTTTGAAGGAATCATAAAAGTAGAAACTGATACTGCTTTTAGTGCAAAAATAAAAAAACCCACCTCCATCATCTCCAGTTTCTCAGGGTACGCCAAATCGCCTGGAGCTGGGTTGTAGCCTGTGATGTCACTCTGGATGTATATGTGTGTTCTGTAGACCAACCTCTCCTGCACATCCTCCAGCATCTGCTTCACTACTGCGTCAAAGGCCCCCAACTGTGAAACTGCACACAGGCCAATCTGCAGTTTAACCTTCAGTTCGATTTCAATGGAAACACGCTTCCTACATAATAAAAGTGTTATTTTCATCTTTATGTCTTTTTATTCCAGGATATAAACAAATGCCAGAGTCTTTCTTTTTGGCCTTTTCTGAATTAATATTTTCCTGCATGCAGGTGCATGTCAAATCAAGACAAACCATCAAGATTAGTGGAAAAGCAAAAGCTCACTATTGGCACTGTTGCATTTCGCTCACTCACCCCTAAACTCACTGTTACACGACACAAGGACATTTCAGTAGGACAAAAGCTGTTCTTTACCGTTGTTTTGAACATGGTCTTCGAGCATCTCGTTCTTCAGAATGCTGCAGAGCTCTGACAGGGTTTCCAGATGAATGATGTGGATGATGAGAGGCCGCAGGACATCGTACAGAGACAGACACAGATTCTCCAACAGCTCACTGTTCAGACATCATGACACAAAGACATTTATTTGGATAAAAAGCTGAGAAATCCACACCCTCTATACAAATGAATGTATTAGCCAGTAAACCAAAGCAGGTGTGATGTCCTGTGGTTTTAGGCATTACACCTCAAACAGATAAGACGATAGAGACTCTTTGTGCTAAAAAAAACCCCAGTTTTACTCACTCTAATTTAGGTGTTGGTTTGGAGAAGAAATCGTTGTAAAGCTGGTGTTCATCCTGGCAGACGTGCACCATGAAGGCGCAGCCGCTGCGAACCTGCACGGGTAGACATGATCATAATTATTCACCACGGAGCACTGAAAATGTGTTGTTTTGTTTTGGTCCACTTCAAACATAAATGCCAGGAGCACCTACTGTATCACAGCAATCATTAACAAGATGCATAACCTTTCAAGTTTCATTAAAAAAGTCAGACAGGTAGAATGCCTGTTTTGCCTTTTCATTAGATAAAACGCTGACCTTTAATTATCACATCCCCATCAGGCTAATTAGTGAAGTTTCTCAAATGCCAAACAGCATCAGGACCTAATCTGTACTGCTGCTTGATCTGATCTGTTTGAAGATGTATGTGTGAATGAAAATATTACACCACTGTTGTGTTTGAAGACACAAAAGTAAAAACAGCATAATAAAGCGCAGTATTATGTATGAGGAAACGCCGAGGGTATACTAACAACGGCGAGTCCCCACACAGCAATTCACTTGTGAACACAGCGGCATTACACTCTGGACGCCTGCTGTACAAAATCTCAGCTTGTGCTCATTTATCATGTGCACAGCTCTGAGTCTGCACCAAACAGTCCAGCAAATTTCCCGGGGGCTCTAAACTGGGCATTCCTTACAAGCTCAAATGTCATTGGAAAAATATCTAAAGGGCAACTCCTGCTTTGAACCCGTCGTGCCTCACCAGAGCACAGTGGTCTTTGCTGTTCTGATTGGTCAGGTCAGTGATGGTGGATGTGATGCTGGGGCTCAGGAGCTGCTCTCGCTGGTCCAGGTAGCACTGGTGGACCTCGTCCAGAAGCTGCTGGTACCTGCTCACATCAGCCAAAGAACAGATGAGTTAATTTCAAACAAAACAGAATAATAAAAAAGAAAACACATGCATGAGCTCCGTACAGAATGACTCACTCTGGTATCTTCTCTGTCCGCTGTTCTATCTGTTCAATTAGAGACTATACAACAACGACAAGGCAAATCATCACAGAAGGAATGGGCAATGGGAAACTGCAAGTGTATCTGTGAAATTATGTTGCAAAAATCCTGTAATTACAAACAGATACTCACTCTGACTTTTGGTGCAGCAGCTCTGAACTTGACATAATAGAGAGTAAATGCATTGTCGGCATTGGTCAAGCCCATTGGATCCTGGAAAGCAGTAAGATTTATTAAAATGTATATATAAAATATTTAATTTAATTTAATATATAAAATAATTTATATATACATATATAAATATAAATTAATATATTCATTATACATACATAATGCAAATATCATTTCCATATGTTTATACATGTATTTATACATATATGCACATTTTATATATATATTTATTTATTTACATACAATCAAATACATAGCGAGTTGGTGACTGTAGCAGGATGTGTGGGTTTTTCTTACCCTTTTTGTTAACTGGCTCGTGAGCTGCTGCATAGTGTTTACAATGTGGATCTTCATGAAGTGCATAGCTTTCGAAAGACACTGTTTAAATTTGGCCAAATAAACAGGATAGTCCTTGAAATTTGGCTGCAAACAGAGGAGCAAACAAACATCAGACAGTAATTGCGGACACGTCTCACCATCCGCCCCAGAGTCTGCATAACAAGGCGCGCGTGTGTAGTTATTCTATAGCCCATAAAGCAGAGAACTGTTATATTCTTACAAAGTGAAATTGCAAAATCTCAGCAGCACAGTGGGTATAAATTATTAAACAGGAGGCACTGAAATATATTTACAGCTTAAAAAACACTGGCACTGAAATAAAATCTACACACAGAGGCAAAATTTGGGGAGGATATGAGCAGCTTACATGTGAAGAAACATATTCAATGCAGTCATCCAACTTTGACAGCATCGGTATAAAACCTTCACTGTTTACAGACAAGGTTGACGAGTTGAGTTTCTGCAGAGAAAAAGAAGAAGAAGAAAAATCAGTTCCTTTCCTGTTGGTCTCTAAAACTGAAGCATTTGTTCAGTCACAACTGCCAAAGATTTGTTTTGTTTTTTTTTTGTCTTTTTGATATGGTTAATCATTTTTCTACGTTTGGTCGGAGCAGAGAAATGCATCTGACATCAAAATCCTTCAGTTTGACAGCTTTCTTCTCAAGAATGCAGCTGCTGATTCATCAACACAAACAGGCATACAAAAATAAATTGCTGAACAAAAACACATTTACTGTATCAGCGTGCACATTTAGATAAACGTGATAAATGATGAAGCCTAATGACAAAAAACAAAGTACAGCCTACCGTGTTGATGTGTTCTAGCTCATTAAAATATGACAGCTTCTGCTGTATGCTCTCTGCCAGGTCAACCAGCTCACTCTACGAAGAGAAACAATGAAAGAGAATTTTTCAAAGATGGCAGTTTCAAAAACTATTCACAGATTCTTCCCATATAATGTTATATTTTAGCCACATAAAACACTTGACACCAGTAAATGTCATGGATTATATTGTCTTCATCCTATGACTGTTTCACTGTGGTATTATAGGAACACTGACAGGCAATTTCCAGAGTTCAGCAGCGCTCTTAACATTTATTGAATACAAAGCCTTTAAGAAGTTGCCAATGCTTTTAAAAGGTAGTTATTAACATCAGTTAACTTCACAGTGAACTTAGAGAGAGTTCGTTAGGATGCACAGCTGCTTAAATCATCTATCAAAGTTTGGTCACTGAAAGTGATTGGAGAATTGTAGGAATAATATAGGAATCTTAGAGGTTAAAAAACACACAGATTTTCAGGTAATTAAATTATTCAATTTACAAGTGTAAATGTCTTTCCTTTTTAAAAAAACAAAACAACCAAAAATCAAAACTTTTCTCCCTCGCAAAAGCAAACAACAGCTCGATGAAAGACACTCTTGAGGGGGGCATATCATTGTGGAAGTCAACAAAGAAGACGGGACTTTGGTAATGAAAAACAGAGCAGTTTTACAGTACACAAGGTGCAAGGAAGCGGATGACGCCGAGCAGAAAGTAAAAAGCACCTGTCTAGGTCTGAAACGAGATTCCTCAAGATATATAGTACTTGTAATGGAATAATAGGAACAGAGGACAGATTCATAAATTTATACATGAATATATTTTAGTGTCTGGAGGTTGTTCACTTGTGCATAACCACAGACAGAATGTTTTTTTTCTTGTTGAGATAAACAAGGTAGTAGATAAAAAAATGTTGTTTGAAGGGAAAATGTATTAAATGATCAAAAATCTGCCATAGAATCATGATAATATATTATATTACTGTGTGTTTGTGTTACAAGCAAAACTATAAATAATTACTATAAAGAGTTACAGGGTCGAGAGTTAGGTTTATTTCATGCAATGAAATGACTCCAAAAAGGCTCAGGAAAATACCTCAATACCTAACTTCTATTGTCAGCAAACAACTCGGGAAAATACCTCAATACCTAACTTCTATTGTCAGCAAACAAGAGTCAAAAATTGAAATCAACAGTTTTAGATCTAACAAATGTTCAATGAGACAAAATTGAAATCGACAGTTTTAGATCTAACAAATGTTCAATGGTACGCTGAGTCCTCGTGTTAGATATGATATGATGTGAGAAAAGCTTTGTTGATTCCCACATCAAAATATTCACCCGCAATATAACAATATACACACACACACACACACACACACACACACACACACACACACACACACACACACAGGTACATACAGAAGGCATGTTACCTGCTCTTTCAACAGCTGTTCACAGGCTTCATGTAAAGTCCCAGTTTTATTGGAAACAAATAGGTACTGTTTCTGAAGGGAGTCCAGGTGCTCCAGGGCTGTGCTGACATCTTTCAGTATAGCATCACAATGTTCCTGGTAGCAGTTCAATTCATCTCTTGTTTTTCTTTGGGGGAAAAAAACAAACAAACAGAATGTGTTGGCCTTGATGGAGCCAAATAATGTAGCTGAGCTCACAGAGAAACAAAGTGTTAAACAATAACATCTGTAATGACCATCCCCCAGGTATGCAATTTCTAAAAATAATGTTTTTTAAAGGAAAGCAATGTTTTGCTACTTGTACTAAACCCATCATAATTCCATCACCTAAAGGCAGTAGTAACATGAATCTCAAGAGGATGAAGGACGTCGGACTATTCTCCACAGCTAAATACTAAATAAAAAATGAACCTTTTGAAAAAATGTGGTTTAGAAAAAGAAGTTTAGAAACCAACTCTGTGTGTAGACCCAATCTCTTATGCCTGATTTTATAGTAAATGTTAAAAATTCAAAGTTATCTATTGTGTCAGCTACATAACCAAAACATAATGTACTGGCACAGGTAAGATCATGGGGTCTATGACATGACTGATAAAACATTTAAGACCATAAGCACCTGTATTTTGCACTCTCATCCTGGTCCATGTTTGATTGTAACTTGGCAAACCAGGAGAAAAACTGTAACACAAACATATTATGTGGAACTTTACAACTTGCTACAAGGAAAAGGTCTCCAGTACGATATACTTAGATTCCTTAGAGATAATTTACCTGTTGTGCTGTTTCTATTCTGTCGTTTTCCATATCTAACATCTGAAAACCTTTGAGCAGGACGTCCTCTGTAGAAGCGGGTACAGTAGCTGTAAACGGAGACTTCAAGGACCGGGATGACAGGCTGCATAAGTCTTCAATAGGAAGCTGCAACAGAAAAACATGATTCACTGGATGTGACAACTAGCCTGGTTATGAAGCTAACTGTTGGAATTGGCGTGGCCGCAAACATTATAAACATGCATGCCTGCTAGTTAGGTTTAAACTTAGTGCGTGAGAAAATGTATATCTCGTGAGCTGTTACTGCAAAGTGAGTTTTTATAAAATGCAGACAGTTTAGCTGTTTACTTTATTTCACTTTGGTTTAAGAAGTACATTAGCAGCCCTGTTAGCCAGCTAGCTTCAGTTGTGTGACATCTCACCTCTGACGGCACAGGAAGCGTCTCAGCTGCGGTTCTGATATCCAGGACCGAGTCCATTTGTCTCTCTGTGAGCGGAGCCATGGGGTCGGTGCGGCGATCCCACAACGACAGTTTCTCGCGGGTTTCTTTATCCGTCAAGTCCAGCAGAGACAGATCTGTGGACGCCATCGTCGCTGCAACGACAGCTGCAACGTCAGCGACAACGTCAGCAGCAAAGTGCATGTACTTCCTGTATCGGGAGGGCGGGGCTTTTTAAGGGGGCCGACCTTCCGATAAAATAAAATAAAATAAAATAAAATACACAATAATAAAAAACACACCTAAACAGGTACCTGTATAGGTTGTTATATTTTTTTTGTGTTTGTCTTCCACTTGTCAGTGATCCAAAGCCCTCAAAACTAGTAAAGAAGTATTTCCTAAAATAATGTTAGTGACAAAGCCCTGATCTAAATCTCACAGAACATCTGTGCACTGAGACAATGGTACTTTAGTTAGAAGACCATCAAATTTGAATGTGCTTGAGGGATATATCCACGATGAACAGGCTGGGATATATTGGGAGACTTCATTTATTCAGCAAAATTGTATTCATGCAGGCTTAAATAAATCTACTTATCTTGTGAAAAACTGTTTGGGTGAATGGAAGGTTAATACAGTATGTTCCTTTTATAAGTACATTCAGTAATACATCTTTAAAAAATATTTTCACATGGAAAAACATATTTTCTCAGCAAGACTAAAAAGTTAATCATCTTAAAATAAGTTTTCTTTTGACAAATGGTTTAATTTTGTGTTGTTTTTATTCGGTCCCTCTTCTTTGCAGCTTCAGCTTGCATATTCAGGACTGGAACTACATAAATGGATTAAATTAATTTGCAGAAGCAGCTTTCAGTAAAAAAAAAAAAAACAAAAAAAAAATCTGGATGCCATAATAGGATGACACCAGGTGGTGGAGGGGGGTTAGCATCACATCCTTGTCTGTGGGGAGTCCTGTGGCGAGGTCAAACACAGTTCAGGGACCTACTTTAACTGAAAGATTCCCTGCAGATTTCAAGCCACATTACTCCAGCACAAAAAGACATGTCAGATTCGATCTTGTGCAAAGCCAGACGTAACATACTTAACTAATAGTTATATGAAAAAGTCTTTAAAAAAACAACAAAAATAATTGCATTAATTTGCCTAAAATATGCAACCATGCGCTCTTTTATGATTATGTAGATGAGTTTTGTTTTGGCTGGGAGTCTGGGTCACAGGGAATTCTCTCTGGGGTCATGTTTATTTTTCTTTTCTTTTCCATCCCTTGTTTACTTTAAAATATATATTTTTTTAAATTTAGGTGAGGATACAATTTTTGAATAATGGAAAAAAAAACAGTAAAATAGCTAAAATGTGCAATCAAATTAATTTTTTTTATTAAAACCTTGTCAAAGAGAAACCTCAGATGCATTTTTCTAACCAAAAACCTTTCAAGACAACATCCTTTTTATTGTACAAACGGTTCAGAAATACATTTTAACCTGACATCTTCGTCTCTTCAAAGTGCTGTTACACAATGTTTAAAAGGAAAAAATAGCATTTTTTTTAAAAATACAACTTGTGACTCTGCTAGTCACTTGTGCTTAAGAAATTATCATAATTCTTAACAATACAGCCATTAAAACATGAACAAAAAGATGAACTTGAAGAAAAGAATATCTGGAAATAATTGTACAATTTGTTCCTATGTTTAAAAAATTGAACCATTCCCTTAAATCCATTCAGACATTAATGTGCAAAAAAGAAAAACATTTTTTAAAAAACTTGGTAAAAATTCCTTAGATTATCCCACTAAATTCGACATACACATTATGTCCACAAGGTAAATGCATGTCATTGGGCTGCCGAGCCAACATATCAAAAAATGTGGTTACGACAGTCAGTGAAGTGCAAGTAGTTTGGGGTAAACAAAGTAAATCCAACAGTGCTGACATTTTTTTTAGTTATTAAACTCTGTCCCCTCCAAGTGGTCAGGGATGGGCAGTCCAGTGAGGATTGTCAAACATCGATTCCACACATTAAACACAGGGCAGATCGGCTGAGCAAAGGCAATGTCAAATGTATACAGGTGCTGAGAGCTGACAGCGTCGTAGAAAGACAGGGATCCGGAGTCGTAGTCCAACAAAACTCCAAGACGCCGCAGGTGGGGTGAAGGCTCAACAGTCATCTCCTTGCTGTTATGTCGTACCACCCAGGAGTTGTTGCAACGAGAGATTACCCAGGAGGCTGAGTTCTTTCCAATCCACTCGTGTTTTGGTGCAGACTTGTACGTGATCCCCACTGCAAACCTAAACCACCGATACAGTGTAGTAGATGAGACTTTGTAAATACACCAACCTTGTTCTGTGGAGTTTATTAGTTAACCTTTCTGAAGAAGAATCCACTCAGTTTGTCAGATATACTCACAACAACTTCTGTCCTCTGCATATTATTAATGGATAGATGGACGGATGGATATGTTGGATATGTCGGTTGGCTCGATGAGTGGACCGACCAACTAACCAACCAACCAACCAACCGACCAACCAACCAACCAACCAGCCGTCAGGTCCACAGTGACAGCCACAGTATTTTCATCACATCACATCAAACCTGTCAGTGTTTTGTTATTTACCATGTGCTTCCTCCTATCAGGACCTCCCAGTAATGGCGTCCACTGTCGATGTAGACGTTTCCTGTGACACCGTAGCTGCTGTGGCTGGAGAAGCGATCCTGACTGTGACTCTTCTTAGACAGACTCTCATCTCTCTCAACCGTCAGGTTATCGTGGGATATCCTCAGCTTGCGGTGAGCAGACTTTGAGTCCAATTTGAATGGCTGACCTATGAAACATTTTGACAGTGCTCATTAGTAACATGCCCTCTAATTGGTAATTAATGATGCTTTGGAGATCGTGTGGTTTGACTGCTGACCCTCACATACTGTTTGTCTTGAGTTTCCCTGGTTCACTGCTGCGGTTGCCAGCCTGGTTTATTGCTTTCACTATGAAGATGTACTTTGTGCCACACTGGAGTCCATGCACAGTGTAGTGGTTCTGCTTGATGTTTGGCACAATCATCCAACTGTCAGCAGAGTTACATAAACCTGCATCGCAGAGACAGAGTCACATCCAGGCTTAAATACAGCAGCAAACAGAGAGGGGCTACATGTGTGCATCTTTTATGCCTGATATTAAACAGTGAGACAGTTTAGTGAAGACACATGCTGGATGTTGTTTTCTAGCTGCTGTTTCTAATTGTCAACTACAACTGCCTAACCACCTATCCAACTGTGCTTGAGCACTGAGGCAGATGACAATAAATTGTTTGATCAAGCATGTTGTGACCTTGTTAGAGCAATCAATTCAAACAGCATGCTGCTTAATTCCACCCACTAATAATAACGAGCATATGCTTTGCATCTGGATGCAAATGTAGTTTTCTTGTACTTTTTTTTTTTTCACAGGGCAAAAAGAGCAGCATGTATTGTTCTTTGTTTTCCTCCAGCCTGATCAGACTCTACAACATCCTGTTTATGATACTAGAACGGAGCTAAATATCATATATAATATTCTTAGACTGTGATTCCGGCAGATAACTGCATATGGACTTACTGACGACATTAGAATGACTGGTGAAGATGGCATACTGAAGTTCATATGTGATGACGGAGAACTCGTCATCTGTCGTCCAGTGAACCGTGATGGTGTCGTACGAAGCCGTGCACAGTTCCTCACGGATTGCCGGTGGATTAGGTGCTGCAATAAAATCACAAATAGTTCCGAGACAAAGCAGAAGCCAAATGAACATTTCTTCATGCAAAGGCACTCAAAACTAGTGGTGGTAAACGGTATAAATATCTTTGTGTTTCTATTATCATTAGTGTAATTAAGCAGCTCCTCTCACTTTAAAGCTGCAGCCCTCATGCAGAGCTATATTCACACTGCACAACAGGAAGTTGGAGGCAAACAATCAAAGCCCTTAATAAGCGAAACAATAGAAATATCTTTAGCACTTTTTCAGCACATATTTATTTCTTTTTTTTCATTTTGTCTTTTCTGTAAGCTTAATTAAAACAGTTTCTATTTGAATGTATAAGCAAGTGCAGCAGTTTGTCAGATTCTCAGTCTTTAATATGACAAAAACAAGAAAAGCCTCTTGCTCAGGCATACTGAAAAGTTTCTACATATCACCTAAAGGGGGCGCACAATGACAAATACTCCTATAATTGGCAGAGTCAACAGGAAAATCTTAACTCTGCATATTTTCCAACCCAAAGGCATTAGTTGTTTTTTTTCTTCTTAACAAAGGTTTGGATTGTTCTTTTCAAAGGCTAAAGAATAGTTTGTTAATAATTCTGTAATGTAGGCCATATATGAAAATATATCTGGCCTTGTGGTGTAAAAAAAATGGAAATTGCACTATTGGTTGTTTGACTATGATTCTCTGAGATAATAACCCAAATTATCATTTGATTAGATATATGTGGACTAAATTGTTGTTTTTTTAGTTTTAGGTTATAATTATTACATTATGTTATAGTCATATACATTTTAATAAGAGGAAAAAACAATAAAACACAACAGCGGATGACATATGAGTGGATCGTTTGTGATTGACAGGAGGATCATCCAATTGGATTTTCAGACGATATGTGACAAGATATTTGTATTTATGTTGAGGCTGTGTAACCTGGCTTAGTTTGATAATGAAATGGCAACTGTAACGCTCATTACCACTTTATTCTAATTCCCTTGGGTTTATATTAATCACTACGATGTGAGTTCAACAGCAGCTTCTTACCAGTGAGGTAATCCAGGCCTTCCAGCATTTTCTTCTCTCTGGTGAAATCCAAAACAAAACTATCAAACGTGTCATTCAGGTTAATTTCTGGGATCAAGATCTGGGAGGAGGCCGTGGCCATTGACACTCTGTGAAAAAAAGACACAGGTATGAGTTTGACAGGTGTGTACAGTAAACGTACACAGTATGTATTCTGTACATGCTGTTGCCTTCGATCCGTCTCTCACCTCTCACAGGTGTTTTTAGCAGTCTGCAGAAAGCGAGTGTGGTCCGTCTCCTTCAGGGTCTGGTCAGCCTGAGTGATGAGAGACGAGGACCTCTCGATGCACTGCTTGCAGCTGGCTATCTGCTGGGCTAATTTCCTCATTCGCACAGACTGCACAGGAAGTGTTGATAAATGAAAAGCTCGGTAAATAACATAATGGCTCACCGTATGACGCACCAACCTTCCAGATGGTAGATTGGATTTTACCTCGCCAATTACAAAATGCTCCCGAGGAGAAAAAACAATCAGATTTTTACCTATGACAATGTGATTTTTCAGATGTGTAATAGTATTGTAAAAGCTTTACTGAAATTACTGGTGAATATATGAAACATCCCTCACATTACTGTCACCAGACCTGACCCCCTCTGTGTATTTCTGGTTAAAAGCAATCCAACAAATTGACACAAAGCACAGGGTGAAGAAGGAAAGAGTTCTCCTCTGGAAACTGTCATCTCAGGAAACAGAACTGATCTTTCTCTGACACTGAAGGCAGCGTAGAATGCTGCTGCTGCTCTTAAATGCATTTCAACCAGAGAAAGAGTAAGGCAGAGAATTATAGGTGCTGGAGGCAGACACATTCCAGAGCTGTGAAATCAAACTAAACATAACACAAAGCAGTAGAAGGTAAAATTTAGGCAACGTTGACAACAGACCAGCTACAAACATCGTGTTAACTTAAAGCTGACATTTGGTAAAATATATCTGAATCCTTTAAATTGGAATGAAAAACCTTGAAAAGACCATCAGTGTTTACACTGAGCAACTGTTTGTTAAACAAAGCAATTTAGAAATCGATGCCTGCAGCACACTTCAGAAAATTTTGGACAGAAGCCAGTTTGCCGTTGGGTCCAATCTCTTTTTCTTTTAATTGAATTTTTTAATTAATTGCAAACTGTGTGTTTTTTTAGTTGTTGCAGTTTTGCCAGAGGATTTTTTTTTCTCCCATTCTCGCTGCGCTGTCAACAGATGGGAGGACATTTTTCCAGCAGCCCGGTGTCTCAGTTTGAACATCATGAGCACCTGCGTTAAAACTGTGCTGCATTTTAAGACCTCAGCATTGTAGTTAACATTTTTAAATCTACCCTCTCACCATGACATTTTGCTGGTTGCACTCACAGGGAATTTTCACTTCTTTAACAGTCTATAAAACCGTTTGCTGGACCGAAAATCATCAGTCAGCTTGAGAAAGACTGACTGAAATAAACTCATGACAAATGTTCCCAGTGGAGCCGTCAACATGAATGCATTCATTTGAGGAATTAATCAGATTAAAATTTTAAACAGATTTTAACGTGATTAATCACGATTAATTGTGATTAAGCTACAGTTACACCGTGATCGATCGGATCAAAAATGTTATTGTTTGACTCACAGAAACGTTTCCGTGGTTTCTTCCCTCTTCTCACACTACTGCATTCACTTTGGTATAAAATATTCACCGACCAAATCTGTCTTTGTTTAGAGCCTAATCTGAGGTCACAGACGGCAGTTGTTGAATTCTACTGTCAGGTCACTGACGTCGAGACTGCAGATTGATGCCGAAGTTAATGAACTGCCTTCCATATTGCCACTTATAAAGGTCCGCTAATGTTTCCTTTATTAGCTACTGGCCGTTGAGTGAGTCTGTGGCTTCAAAATGACACTAATGTGCAACAGTGTGTTTTATGAACCCACAATTTGCAGGATTGATGTCGCCGATGCTGTGAAAAGTTACACTCCCTCGGTCCGAGGTGTAACATCGTGAAGATAAAAGGTTTTTACAGTAGTGCAATTATTTATCACTGCTG
>NC_024322.1:9856933-9868180 GCF_000523025.1 Cynoglossus semilaevis
GGAAGCCCCTGTAGCTGTCAGCTGTGTGTGTGTGTACAAGTGTGTGTATCAAGGATGTACTCATCAGGATGAACAAAGGTTATCAAGACACCAAAGGTGATACGCGGTACCTTTCCTTCCTTTATCTTCGTGGCTATGACTTGTCTCCGCTGTTGTACGATATTAATCAGCAGTTCACACTCCTCCAGCAGCTTGTTTTCTTGTCGTGATGCATTGACCTGACAGGACATGGAATATGTAGAGATACACTCAGTGTCGGGAGTCCATTAAAAAAAAAAAAATACAGTAGCTGTACAGCACACACTGTATTAAGTCATTATAGAGTGCGATTAAACAACTGAATCAATTTATACACTGGGAATAAGGTGGGAGGGAAATTGCACAGAATCTGATGATTAGATTCCTGGTCGTTGTTCCAACCATGTGTAATTTTAATGTATGTTCCCTTGACTTGGAAACTCATATTTTCAGTATTCAGTGAAGTGCATTAAAAATGCATGATTCTATAATAAAAAAAAACAACGGGGTTAAAATATCTGAAACTACTTCATTTCTCGCATACTGTACACATGATTAAAGAAGTTATTGATCTGGGAACTAATTAGTGATTCATCTCAGTGGCAGGATGGAAATCTGCTCTGAGATATCTGAGCTAATTCATCATAGTGGGGTTAATCATTAACTGAGTTATTTCCCCGTGAAATGCCACAAGTTAAGAAGAGTTAAGACCCCCCTCCCACCGCCCTCCCCCCAGGGAAACAGATAAACAACCTCACCTCCACATTCTGGCAGGTTTGGATAAGTTTGCCCATCAGGCTTTCCAACTCACTGGTCCTCTTGATTAGATTGCTGAGGTTGGAGTCCAAGGCTTGCTGCAAAACAAAATTGAAAAGGTAAATTTCATGGCACATTGTCCGTCCATAAAGCTGTGAACAGCTGAACGGGTCTTTTAGCGGCGTTATGAGAATGGCTCCATATCTGGATATCTGTCCGGGTTGTGACGAGCACAGAGCTACCAGCGGGTGTGCGTGGCCACATTTAAGCTCTGATCTGTGCGGAGCTCAACGCCCCTGCAGTTCTCGCTGCGCACCAAAGATGTCATCACGCCGCCGACCGAGGCCACGGAGCTTAGCCAAGCATCTGCCACAGATTTGGACAACTAAACCCCAACTGTGTTAATCACTGACTCAGATCAAAGGCTTATGGTTCAAACTCAATCCCTGACTGTAATTGGGCGTCACGATGGCTTTGTCCTGTGACGCTATGAGACGTCCACAGATATTGTCAGCTGTGTTTTCATCCAACAAAGTACGAGTGCAATAGTTTGCAACCAAAAATCAAATGATATTCAACAAAATAAAATAAAGTGAGGGACAGTTTTAAAAGCATAGGGAAAACACAGGGACACCTTTTTAATCTCTAAGGTAAAACTGTCTCTCATTCTGCACTGAGGCGTTACTTCACTGCTCCAACACATATTGAACAGGATTATTTATTTATAAAGATAGAAAGTGATAAAAGCCATTTTTGGGGTGTAGGCAATTGGGTTAAAAGTCTTTAGAACCTCAAACGTTATGCATAGATCATTAAATTTAGATAGACCAGAAAAGTGTTCTCTACTTTTGATTGCTCCATGCTGAGATGAGGGGATATGAATGGAAAAGAGAGAAAGTGAGTTTTCTCACGTGCTTCTTCTGCAACATTCCTGTTCTTCATATATCAAGAGAACACTTTCCAATGGAAGTGGTTTTTCCTAAAACAATTTATACCGGGCGCGAGGAAAGAATAGCAGCTTCCTTTTCTACGTGAATGCCTCTGGTCCCACACCTCTGTTGGCTAATCTCTCTTCCTTCCTCCCACAGTCCTGACAGTGACCTGTCTGGACCTACAACCTCACCTCCACATTCTGGCAGGTTTGGATAAGTTTGCCCATCAGGCTTTCCAACTCACTGGTCCTCTTGATTAGATTGCTGAGGTTGGAGTCCAAGGCTTGCTGCAAAACAAAATTGAAAAGGTAAATTTCATGGCACATTGTCCGTCCATAAAGCTGTGAACAGCTGAACGGGTCTTTTAGCGGCGTTATGAGAATGGCTCCATATCTGGATATCTGTCCGGGTTGTGACGAGCACAGAGCTACCAGCGGGTGTGCGTGGCCACATTTAAGCTCTGATCTGTGCGGAGCTCAACGCCCCTGCAGTTCTCGCTGCGCACCAAAGATGTCATCACGCCGCCGACCGAGGCCACGGAGCTTAGCCAAGCATCTGCCACAGATTTGGACAACTAAACCCCAACTGTGTTAATCACTGACTCAGATCAAAGGCTTATGGTTCAAACTCAATCCCTGACTGTAATTGGGCGTCACGATGGCTTTGTCCTGTGACGCTATGAGACGTCCACAGATATTGTCAGCTGTGTTTTCATCCAACAAAGTACGAGTGCAATAGTTTGCAACCAAAAATCAAATGATATTCAACAAAATAAAATAAAGTGAGGGACAGTTTTAAAAGCATAGGGAAAACACAGGGACACCTTTTTAATCTCTAAGGTAAAACTGTCTCTCATTCTGCACTGAGGCGTTACTTCACTGCTCCAACACATATTGAACAGGATTATTTATTTATAAAGATAGAAAGTGATAAAAGCCATTTTTGGGGTGTAGGCAATTGGGTTAAAAGTCTTTAGAACCTCAAACGTTATGCATAGATCATTAAATTTAGATAGACCAGAAAAGTGTTCTCTACTTTTGATTGCTCCATGCTGAGATGAGGGGATATGAATGGAAAAGAGAGAAAGTGAGTTTTCTCACGTGCTTCTTCTGCAACATTCCTGTTCTTCATATATCAAGAGAACACTTTCCAATGGAAGTGGTTTTTCCTAAAACAATTTATACCGGGCGCGAGGAAAGAATAGCAGCTTCCTTTTCTACGTGAATGCCTCTGGTCCCACACCTCTGTTGGCTAATCTCTCTTCCTTCCTCCCACAGTCCTGACAGTGACCTGTCTGGACCTGGTGTTTTATCCTGTGTCACCACCAGACATTTCATCCATTGTAATGGTTGGTTGTTTTAATATCCTGCAAAACCATAAACATTCAAAGACACGTTTGTGATTCCAACGGACCAATCTTTTTTTTGTACATTCTATTTTTTCAAAATAAACTCACGGAATATTGTTTTTATTCTTTATGCAGGGTTAACCTGATTTTATATTATAACACAACATGATAAAGGCTCAGTCTGGGTATTTTTTAGTAAGCTAGTGATTTGCTTAGTTTAATCCTGTTAAGCATGACACAAAAATTCAAAATAATTAAACTGAGATGTTTTTTAAACATTATAACAAAATGATTATGATGTATTCTTGTATATAACGTATAGATTATTTGTATATAACCCTAACTCTAATCCACTAGGGGGCAGATTACAGGTATCAGATCATATATAACAGGATTTTTTGTGTAGCAAATATGATATAAATGGTTTTATGGATGGTTAATTTTTTTCACCATAAATATTACTTGTCTTCTGTCTAATATGTTTCCAGTCCTTTCTATCAACCAACATCTCAGATCTTTGAACATGGGCCTGTCCTGATGTGTATGTGTCACAATCTCAGTGACGCATGAGAAACATGCTGTACAAATAAAGACTCATTTCTTATCCAGCTGTACTCAAGAATGTGTGTGTGTGTGTTTCATTGGTTTCTATGTAAATTGTATTTTCTTTTCTGGATGTTTTTTTATAGAAATCTGTGTTTGTTTTTATGTGGGATGGAGCTGTTTAAATTCAAACACTACTTTTGTTAATTAACTATGTTTGCAATATGTGAGCGTAGTAAAAATAGTTTTGTTTATATAAAGTATGTGTGAACTTATTTTGGTTTTGGAGTCTTGGGTCAGAGCTCGGGTTAGGGGTCTGCCCAGGGAAACATCGGCATGCAGAGAAACAATAGAAAACTGATCCTCTGAATAAATAGGCAGTACTCACTGTGGACCGCACAGACTTTGATTACTTTAAAAGATGACTGGTAAAGCAGAAAGGATTAAATATTTACCTCCGATACTAAAATATTTAATCATCTTTAGAAATCTGCAGTATTACTTCTTTACAGAAACTTCCTGGGTCTGTGTATATTCCCAGTGTTCAAAGCGCGTTAACTTCATCTCAAACAAAAA
Source organism: Cynoglossus semilaevis (assembly GCF_000523025.1). Lineage (NCBI taxonomy): Eukaryota > Metazoa > Chordata > Actinopteri > Pleuronectiformes > Cynoglossidae > Cynoglossus > Cynoglossus semilaevis. The sequence continues at coordinate 9,861,107 of NC_024322.1, forward strand.
CGCCGCCTGTGAGCGTGAGTGTTTGAACAATTTGCATGGCATCAATAATAAATGGGTACACAATAACAAATGCTGCACCGAGACTGTGTCATATAATGCCAAAACCGGAATAAAAATATCTGTTGCATTATGCAGACATGTGCGCGCACACTCGTACGCCTCTTCAATGTCACACCATCCCTTTGTGAAGGACCTCAGGAACAAGAGCCAGTGTGGCTGTAAACACGTGTTTGGAAAAACCGACAACTATGAACGAGCTCAGCTGCAAACCACCTGGGCCCCGTCCTGTCAGCCATTAAACACAGTCGTTCACATCAAGCTAGGCTTCTCCCCCACTGTTACTGAGAGTTTTTTTATCAATGCAGCTATAACTACACATAATATGAGGTTTCATGGTTAAACAACTACGTATGAAAATAACATAAAAATCCACAGGGTTTTATAAGGCATGGTAAAGAGGACATCAAACAACTGGGATATTATACAGCAGCGATGAAGACCGGTCACGGTCGAGGGTTAGGGTTAATACTGTGTCTAATGAATGGAGAAAATAATGTCACTACCTATGGTGACCAGGTGTGGTGCTCTGACTATTTGTGCATCTCTATTTTTCTCTCTATTTCCTCCACTTCCTACCTTGTGTGTACCCACACCTTGCCTGTCTACTTTCTGTCTGTCAAAATCAGCCTTTTTTTTTTAGCTTTTCACTAGTGCAGTGTTTTTCAACTGTAGGGTCGTGACCCCTGTGGGGCTGCCGGAAATATTTATGAATTGATTAAGAATTACTTTGGGGTCTCAACACCACATGGGGCCTCCTGGAATCCAGTTTGACCACCTTAAATGTATATTAATTCATTAAAACAAAAACCTTTTCTTTAGGGTCGCGACCCCATATGGGGCCACCTGGAATTCATATCGGGTTGCCTAATGTCTAGGAATTTATACATCTCCATCTTAAACATAAATATATAAACAATAAAAATATCTGCAGGTGCATCTTGATTGACACCTGCCAACATGTAATTGAAGAAAAATTTGTGATGTCAATGAGGACAGAAAAGACAGAACAGGTTGGGTACCACTGCCTCGCCTGTTTCTTGTCTGGGCTATAACAACAATAATAATATTAAAACATAATAACACGGTGAAACATTTCAAAGAGCCAAATGTGACACATTCAGCATTTTTATAGGAACTGTACTGAAGTGCCGCCCGGTTTAAATAAGCCCTCTGGGAAATAGGTCAGAATATTTCTGCACCGTCACAGATCATCAAGCAAATCATGATGTATTCTTACCAATCCACCGACCTATCAGCTCTAAACGCTGCCATAAATCCCAGCTCCACTGTGACTCACTGTAAAGAGAATGGCCAACCAGGCACAAAGGAGTGTGGAGTGATACACAGTAAAAACTTCCTTCAGATGACTCATGCACTGACACAGTACATGCCTGGGAAGAAAAAAACCCAAAAAAACGTGCAGCCTTGTTTTATGTCACGCTCTTTATGCCGTATCATCTGGCAAAGTGACTAGTCTGTGGATGTTAAGGAGCTTTTGAATGCGGCTTAGTTTAGTTACAGTCAGGTATTTTGAAGGTTAAAAAAATACACACAAACTGCTGTGCTTGCAGCGATCTTTCCTTTGCTGCATACGTTTTATGTCACGGTTGTAAGGCTGTTATTGAAATGCTGACCAGATCAGTAAAGATGTCTTAGAAAGGAATCCTGTCTGCAGTGATGGGAGAGCAGACGAACTTTCTGTGGTTCTGTGCTGTTTTATGTCCTATTGATCTGCTGTCTCTCTACATCTGCTGGAAGTGAGCACTTCCTCATAACATGCCGTCTCCTGAGGTGTGTTTCTTTACACTGAGGATGGTGAATTATGAATCAACCATTTACCTCCAGGTCACTGCGCAATAAGTCAACCGTCCATTCATATGTACAGTACAGAGCCAGCCCACATTTTCCAGATAATTTAGGACATGTTTTTCATTTCAGTGTTTTTTTTTTTTTTTTTTAGTGTTTCCATTCTGATGCTCTTCATATTCTGGGAAGGTGTGTCAACTACAGTACAACACCCAGCCTGGTGTTTTAAACTTGACTTGAGATGAGACCTGTAGTCCATAACGCTTCAATCCTTCACAAAATTATTGACAGATGATTTACTAAGATCAAAGCAGTGAACCAGAGTCCGTCCAGCCGGGTTGTCAGATCTGTTTTTAATCTATTTTTTTGAAATATAAAATAACCTCCATGAATTAATCTGCCAATAAGAGAATCATCTTCTAAATAATTTAAACTCGAGTCGAGTTTCTTTTGTCTTTTAGGAAATGTTTCCAGTGAATTACCGAACAACAAAATACACTTTTTTACTGCGTTTTCATATATTCCACTTAGCTTGAAGTTCAGATTTCCAAACCTTTCCCGGCAGCTGCAGGAATCGCTTTAGCTCAACAAATATGTCATCGACATGTAAATTTTGGATTCGCCAAACTCTCCGGACCAGCGGAAACATGTTCTGATGAGTGAAAAATGATGTGTTTCTGTGTGGCTGTTTGATGGACGAGTCTGGGCCTGGGAAATATTTGGAGAACCTAAACTGCTGACTGCATGTTGCCAACTACAAAAATCTGGTGTTTGGTGTCTGAGCCTCTGAGAAGCAGCTGGAGAGTTCGATATTTCCTCTTTAAAGGATATTCTGAGTAGTTCTGGGTTTCCATTTTCAGGATAAATTGTTGGGTAAGGTTCTTTTTTTTTCTGCGAGCATTCCATTAGTTGTGCACAAACAAGGCAATTTGTAAGAGTAAAGTGCAGCTGGATTCGTCGGGAGCATTTCTAATGGATGTAATAAAAAAAATCTGGTTGAATCTTCAGGTTTACAATTTTTATATTTTTCCTGATATTTTTTCATATGAAGGTGTAAAACACAAACATCTCCCTTCTGTATGTTTTATATATATTTAAGAATGTTGACAGTTTAGGTTCTCTGAATATATAACATTTTCATCTAGATTAATTGTGATTAATCCACAGCTACCATTGTAATTAATCCGATTTTTTATTTATATAATTGTTTGAAAGCCCTAGCTGGGATCATACCTTACAGAGAAAAAGTCAGCGGTCTGAATCCCAGTGTGTGCAGAGTATTCATGTACTTGTGTCTCGTCCTCCTGACTTTCCTCCTGGTGACTCAGTTTTCTTCTCCTACACATGTCTGGGTTCAGATTAGGGATTAGGGGACTCTAAACTGACTGGAGGCGTCACGCTAAGTTTGCACGGTTGTGCATCTGTGTGTGTCCCGCCTTTCACTCCCCCACTCCCCCCACTCCCCCGTGACTCTATAAAGGACAGGCAGCAGAAGTAAGACAAATACATGTTTGTGTGTGGCATAAACACACTTCAAAATACTGTAAATAACCCTCGGAATATTTCACCTCCAATCTGTAAGACATTAGTGCGTCTAAAAAATCATTTCATGTCCATAAAAAAACCCCAGTTTGAAACATGTATCAAGCTTAAATTAGCTGACATTTATCACAGCAGTGATCTGCACTTGAAGATATTAAGGTGATTAACCTTTTTTTTTTTGCTTATCGCACAGCCGTAAATAAAAAATATTGAGAAATAATTTTTATATGATGGCACGTAACGCTAATTGGGTAATAAAATATGACCACAGAGGGGTGAAACGGTGCACTAAAAGTGTGGCTTTCTGAAATTATTGTCATAAATTTCCAATCAAAGAATATTAACATTTATGACCCTGTGTCTCACAGTGCGTTCCCATCACTTATGTATGAGGAGAAGTTTGAAAAGCTAAATCTGGCTGTTGCTACTGGGACTTCTTCAGGAAATTGTATATTCCAAGGATGGAACCGATACTAGTATATACAAATACTTCATTCAAATACCTGTACTCACAGGGGAGCTGGAGCTAATTCCAGTTGACAATGGGTGAAGGTGGGTTGCACCCTGGATTGGTCACCAGTTCGATGCCGTTTACAGAGATTTAAAACACACATTAAAATCTACTGCTAACCTTCTGTGTCCAATATGATGCATTTTATAATTGATAATTTTTTTTTAGAACTTCTCAGTACAGACCCTAATATGTTCACAAATTATTAAGAAATCGGAAGCCTAAAAATGAGCTGTGAATCAATATCAATATCTGATCCCATCTTACCTTGAGTTTGTCATAACGGTCTCCGAGGGCTGCCACTTGGTGGTCTCGGTGTCGGCCAACCAGCTTACACAGCGCACAGATTAACTGCTCATCTGTCACACAGTACATGTTGACCTTCTCATCCTCGTGCTCCAGACACATAAGCCCTCGCAGATGGGAGTCAAGCAAGGGCTCAATGAGACGGTGGCTGGTGAAGGGCTTCTTGTTGGGGTGGGTGGCCTTCAGACACTCGTCGCAGTACGACACCTCACAGGTGACGCAAGTCTTTACAGCATCCAGCGGCGGGTCCTGCTCGCAGAACTGACACTGGACCCGGATGCCGGGAGATGTCATGGCTTTGCTGTCGGGAGCCGCGCGCTCACGCCGAGTTTCGCTGGGAGAATTCGGTCCACTGAGGGAGACCTTCTGGTAACGGTCGATGATGTTCTGTAAAGTCACGTTGCGTTTAAGTCCCTCCAGGCCCCTCTGGTTTAGTGTGATGACATAGCGGCAGGTTGGGCACTGAAAGGCGTTGATGGATTGAACTGGTTCACTGGGGGTGCAGTGGGAGACCAGGATACGATGTGCACAGTTGAAACAAAGGCTGTGGGCACAGGGCAAGAGCAGCGGGTCTTCAAATAGCTCTAGACAAATTGGGCAGGTCAGCTCCGACTCCAGTGTTTCCATCTTCAGGCAAAACAAAGAAAAACTGTCTGCGAAATCCAGGGAAGCTGAACAGCTATCTGTAAACAAGAGATAAAAAACAATTAAATAGATAAAAAATGAAACAATATTGAAAGAAATACCAATTTTTTATTGTCCTATTAGGCATCAAATTTAAAGAAATATTGAAGCACTTTATATTCAAAGAGATTTCCAATCAATGTGACAAGTAGATACAAGTCCTGTGTGCACTGGCTGACCTCAGAACTTCTGCAGTGGCCTCTCATTTTAATTTGGCACAGGAACAAGCCTGACCCCATGTGTTCCGCTCTGTACTACGGTCCACAGGCCAGCGGGCCGGTGTGGACTGACAGCTCAGCCAAGCAGAAGTGTATTGGTCTGCTGTGTGATGGCTGGGACTCCACACTATCACAAACACTACGCCTTTGTTCCCGGGTCAGTCAGACACCCCAGCTGCGAGGGAACACACTGTGGTCACAGCGTCTTCCGATGTGAACCGTCCACCTCCGCTCATTATGTGCAAAGAAGGCAAAGGCTCATTATCAGGACAGTCGGCACTGCTGGCCTGTGAATTAGTGAGGACACCGGACCCACAGACCTCGGCTTGGTTACACCACGTTCTTACACACACAGGGCCACGGAGCAGGAAGTGATCTTTGTACTTTCGTAGGCACAGAGATGAATATTCTTTATAGTAGTCGTAGAATATCAAGTCACAGAGAAAGAAATGATACTCATAAATACCTAGATACCAGTGGAAGTGCAGACACACGTGTACAAATCATCAACATTTGTATATAAAACTAAATGAAAAGTTTTTAAAAAGTTTACAAAATAAAATTGTGGCGACTCCATCCAACACCAATCAATATGCATTAGAACTGTCCCAACAAACTGACACTGGTTTAATAAAATGTCACTGTTGAAATAATAACAGCATCAAATTCAACTAATATAAACATTTTGTATATATATGTCTGTCTTAAACACAACACAGCTCTTCTTTTTTGTGAGTCTTGTCAAACAGGTTGTCGACTCATCCACTGCCCCACATTCAAGGAGGAAGAAAAACAGTTTTATATTACAAACACAAAGCACAGACACCGATCCTCTGATGTCACAGCCGTGGTATGAAAGCTGCCCAAAGTTACAAAAACCCTTGTCAACTCTGAAAATCTTCCACAGAGCCAGTACACACACTGATTCACAGCCCCCACAGCTGCCCCTTTCATACACTTTACTTTACCCACCGATGGATTTCGCCCCACTTTGCACTTCCGAGACATCTCTGCTGAAGGGAAACTTCTGAGCTGAATCATGAAAATATTTTTATGACAACAAACGCAGCAGCCCTGAGCCCCGGCATGCTGTAAAGTGCTGCATCCAGACGACTGTATTCCTTACAGTCGCAGTAATCCCACAGCAGAGCTGTCATTAAGAAGGAGATTGAGCAAGAGGTAGCAAGCACAACAGGAAAAGTTGCCCGACAATTCCAGGAAAGCCAGCTCCACCTACAGCTGGAGCGCTGGCCAGTACCGGGAGAGTGAGAGAGAGAGAGAGGGAGAGAGAGAGAGAGAGAGAAAGAAACAGTGGGAGAATCCAAGAGACGAAACAGTCACAATCAGCACTAAGCTGAGGCAAAGGATTGTCCTGAGCCCCAGCCAATGTCCTCACAGCAGGTTAGTGTCTCCTCAGTCCTGCCCCTGCAGGAACTGAGAGGCGTTTCAGGTTTCTGTGTGATCATCTCTTTACTTCTAAGAGCACAATGCTGTGTGGAATGGATTTTCTCTCGGCCGTGCCCACTTGGGAATCAAAGAGAAAGGCTGCAGACCCAAACACAGATGACAGGGAGCCCAGGAGGCGGCAGGATTAGCTTGTAATTCAGGACAGAAGTCTGCAGTACAACAAATACTACGAAGTAGGAGCACTTCACTGCAACTGTGTCTCCTCAGGAAAGGCGACATGAGTTCCAAGCTCAAAGGCACAGCAGCACACACACACACACAAACACACAACCCCCCCAAAAACAAAACAAACTCTGGTTAGACAAGGCTGAAAATACCATCATCATTTTTAATATTAAAAAAAAATTACCATCTTTCCAGTTTGACAGACGTGAAGAAGTAATTCACAGCATAATCTGCGGTTTTCACCTTTCCCTCACTTGGCCCCTGTGAGAATTACCGATGTACCATCTGCTAACCATGCATGGTTGTTTCCAGACG
>NC_024322.1:9868245-9878721 GCF_000523025.1 Cynoglossus semilaevis
CAGAGTTACTAAAGTGAGGATTCTCACTGAGATGCACGCGGTGAATATTTAAGGCACCGCAGACAGAGCAGAGCAGCGTGCCTGGGTGTGGAGGAGGTAAATAAAGAGACGCACATGTGGATGGAAGAGCACACATTCCACAGGTTTTTCCAATAGAGACTTCAAGTAGGTTGAGATCACTGGGCTCTGTGACATCAGTGAGGACTAATAATACTGTCGAGAATCTGGGCCTCATGTCCTTTATCATACGTTACAGTAGGAGCCAGCCCTGGTTTTAGGAAGGTAGGAAGGTTTTCTAAAAATGAAAAAAAAAAACATTTGTATCTATATATCTAACACCTTCATTTACTGGGTATAAAAAGCAGAAGAAAAGGGGGCGGGGGTTCAAGCGTCCTTCTGGCAGTACCAAAGAACTGCTGTTACTTTTGTTTGGTGAACTGCAAAGAACTGCTGTTACTTTTGTTTGGTTCTGATATGTACTGTATCAACCAGACCTTTGTAATAAAGGAGACACATGTGGACAGCAGGCAGGCCGGTGGAGCACTCACATACTGTACTGTATATGAAGTCACTACTCTGTGTAGAACAAGGTCAGGGAATGTCCAGCTGAAAACTCCATGGACTTCCTAGTAAAAAACAAAACTATAATTTTGACAGAAGTATCACAGATTTTTTAACTGAATTAATCAATGGCTTCATCTCCGAGACAGAGCACACGATTAAAACAATGCTACAGCATGTAATTTGTATTTTAGGAAATTGCACCAACTGCTCTGGAAATGGATGGAAAAAAAAGTTACCACAGCAGCAAGTTCATTTTTTTCTGCTGTCAAAGGTGGCACTGTTGTGCAGTTGTTTTTTCCACCATTTTCATCTAATTACAAACTGACCTTGAATCAAAAACTGTTTTGGATCAAAATACAATAAATACAATGAACAGAGTAACAGGAAGGATCAAAATCATAAATACAATGAACAGAGTAACAGGAAAAACAATTAAAACAAAATGACATCATAAAAACCAGTGACACTGACATCATGGTCAGACTGGTTTATGTCTCTCACGGTAGAATCATGATTTAATGCTGCGTCTAAGTATCAGTGGATTTAGCAGGTGTGCAACTCAGGTACTTAAGTGTAAGGCCCTTAATCAGGAGATGCACTTCCACACTGACTTAACAATTGGAGTTGTATTTGATGAGAAAATAATGGGTCATTTAGAGATTAAATAATTACAACGTCTCGTATAGGAAGACAATTTCCTGCTCAAGCACTTCCTAATCCCATTGGTTATGGATTTTCATTACCCTTAATGATGGCTGTGAAGAGTGTATTTAGCCACTGAGGGAGTGCAATTGCTCTTTGTCTCTTTTCCCGGGGCGGACACCTAACATATTTATCTGTAATCCTGTCTCCACGGCGTAGCTGTGACCAATGCGTGGCCTGTTGCTGCTCCCCTGAAACAGTCACCTCAGCGGCAGCAGCACAATCAGACCTAATGTGATTTCTACAGCCGCCGCAGCACATGTCTGATGATTGGACTGACGAATCTAACTGCAGGTCTGCAGCTCAGCACACACGACTGGAGTCTGCACTGAAGAGTCAACGCAGCCGTGAGCGATGTCCTTTAATATTGGTATTAAAACAATTTCCGGAGGCCGTGTTGATTACAAATCAACAAATGAGGGCGGCTGAATGGGTAAGACAATTGAACAGCAGGATTAAATGAAGTCAATGAGTGACATTAGTTTATGTTGTGCCGCAATTTAGGCTCGAGGCACCGAGTGTGGCATTTAGAGACATCTAGTGGCTGGATCTCTATCACTGCTACTTCCCAAGCATTGTTTACCAAAGACTGGGTCGTGACACTCAAGTGGGTCGCAAGTATATGAACATATGCATTCTATCTCTTCCAATTACAAAACAATAGGAAAAAGTATATCTGACACTGACACAGTCTGCGACTTGTTACTTCTGTGTGACGTTCGAGCGCTTTCAAAAAATTGACTGGTAAACATTGGTTTGCAGCCCACAGATGGCTCGCAGTAGACGTTTGGTCCGGTCAACATGTAAAATATACTGATTTTACTTTTAAATCTAACAAAAGTTTTCTTACAAAAATCAACCTTGTTAAAAGAAATATTTCTTGAAAAATTGCAGTTTTCAAATATAAGATAGAAATAGCAGTAAAAATCATCTGAAGAAACAAAGCCATTAAAAGTGGTAAAATTTTACCTCTGGGATAATGATTACAAAAAGAGAATTTTACATCACACAAGTGGGTAACAAAGCAGATAAGGGTCGATAATGGAAGCATTGGTTTAACGCAGTAAGAAAAATACTTTTGTGGGAGCATTTATCAAAAAGCATTTTGCAAAACCTCGTTTTTTGGTCCAATAGTCCTGATTTATTTTTCAGATTGTGTTGTCATTACACATCATATTCAAAACTATTTCCTTTTATTTCTTTTTCGATTGTCCTTGTAAGAAAAAAAAAAAGAAAACAACTTCAAAAGCAAAATTAAAAAAAACTTTTTCTTTTGGTCTTTCTACGTACAAGACCTTGTCTGACGTGTGTTCAAATGTGCTGAAAATATTTGGCAGCTGTTCAGACTTTTTTTTTTTAATTGAGTTTCAATGTTGGAAAGGCTTTTCTAGTAGTCATTAGCAGCTGATTTAACGGCCACAGTCAAAAATCAAATGCAGTGTTCCATCATTTTTCCTCGGCAGCGAAATTGAATTTCAAATTTGGATTGGAAACCCTTTTGAAGCGGCTCAGTTACACATTAATATGTTTTATTTTGTTGGTGGTTTTTATTCGTTAGAAAATCTGTGATGACATGTCAACCCACTCACTGTTACAACTGTGTCTCTGATGGATCCACAAGTGATTATCCACCGCTCAGACGACTAGCAATTTGTTAAGACTTTTCTAAAGATTCGTGTCTCCTCGGCAATAATTATAAACTCAAATTTCACAGAGACTAAAACTGGAAACTTTTTTTCTCTCCTGTCTTGGTTTGCACAGGTCACCGTGGTCAGAAACAGAAGTTTGCAGCAGGCTCTCATTTCCTCTCAGTGGCTTGGCAGGTGGCATCAGCAGGGAAACAATGTATCCTCTTCTCAACCACAGGAACTTTACGGTAAATGACTTTCCAACCATGAGGCAGCATGAAACGAGTCTCTCTGGGCCCTGAGCTACCGAGGAGCCGTTTGTCAGTGTCATGCAACAAGAATGAGGTTTTAACTGCCTGGAAAAAAAAATGTCCCGAGGGCGACATCCTGTGGTTGGTCGTGTAATAAAGCAAATCTATTGTGTGCAGCTCTGTGCCAAAGTCTTAGACTGCTGCTGCTAGATTGGTTGTCTAATCAAGTCATAATTATGTTATCACTTCCTCATTAGAAGCAAGCTGAAAAAAAAATTAAATTAGCATTTAGAAGATGGAGCAAAGTGTCAGAAACACTAATCTTGTAGGCCAAAGCAAGGTCGCCAAATATTGGGCTTGAGGGCCAAATGTGGATCTAATGGGCTAAATTTAGGTCCTTTAGATAGATATGAAGGTAAGTCAAAAAGTTTTAATACAAATCAAAAAAAAAAACAGATGGAAGTAACAAAGCTAATTCTCTACATGTCCTGCAATGAAGTGCAATTTCTTCTACAGGAGATGTTTCCTTCAGAGAATTCATTTTTCTGGAAGAATTCTAGGATGTAGAATTCTCTTTTACACCAGGGAACAACGTGTTGTTTCTTTTTTTTTCAGCCTGGTTCCAATGGACTAAATCAGGTTCTTTCAAATGTTCAGTTTTTGGATTAAAAAAAACAGATGGAACTGGATTAAAACCTCCTGCAATCAATAATGATATGAACTTCCATGGAAGATTCATGGTGGGTAAATTGTGCAGTGAAAGCAACACAAAAGCAAAAATAAAATAAAATAAAAAAAATGCTAAAAATGAACATAATCTAGCACCAAAAACAGGAATATTCCAGCAGCCTCCAGATGGAACTGGTAAGACCCACTCCAGGACATGTTCCTGTTAGCGATGTCTCTGTTTACAACAGAAAACAGCTCCCTCACTGAGACACAAATTCTCCACAGAACTACAGACCGCTTTGAATTGAGCTCAACAGTTGAAAGAAAAAAACAAAAAAACAAGAACTTGGAAAATACTGCAGAGTCTGAAAGGCAACACAAAATCCTGGTTACAAGAAACTGGCCTTTCAGTTTCTTCTGTTACTGTTTAAGTGTCAGATCTGAGTTCTAACTTGAATATGACGTCATACAGTACCTGAGGACATGGTGTCGCTAGAGACCATGAAGATAAATAATTTGATGTAGCAAAATAAAAGTTAAAAAAAAGAACTCAATCTTTACTATACTGTAGCAAAAGCTATCCAGACCAAAAAAACTCAACCTCCAAAGAACAACGAAGAAAACTAATCAAATGTCTATAAAACATATGATGTGAATTTCTTAAATACCTCCTTAAAAACCACACACATTCAGCAGCAGTTTCTGTGCTTGGCCATTTTATATATATATACAATGTTACATGTTTGACCCACAGTATGAAAAGATGTGACTGTAGAACACAAAATGTATATAGAAAAATATTTAATAGAAATATCACTGGTATTGCACTACACTGGTAATGATATTTTGAGCATGGTAGAATGTCAAAAGCACAGTTAATAATAACCTCTCAAATGTGTGGGTAGATTCACATCCTGGTCCTTGGTAACTGATCAACCTCCAGATTACAAGTGTTAGTAATTGAATCTAATCTAATCTAATCCAATCTTTAAGTAACAGATGTGTGCACATCATGTTTCATTCAAACCCAGTCTAAGACTTTTGCCCATTCCTGTGTTACATCAACAGTTACAGTACGTGTCAAGTACTGCGGTGAACAAATCTGCAGATTCAGTTTAGTCTCAGGCTTAATCTGTTAACGTTCCTTCAAATTCACACTTAACTTAATCTCAGTTCATCATTGGCTCCAAACCACTGCAGTGTTTTCCATTTCAGTGCCTCTGTTTCAGATCAACTGAACTGTTTGTCACAGTGAAGACCGAAGGCAGCGTGAATGGAGGGGAACGCGTCTAACATTCTTTTCACAGGATAAGTTACTAATTAAACAGAGGTCCAACAAACCCGGGAATGTCCCAGTTTTACTGTCTACTGTTCCACGTAACACGACTCCTGCTGCGGCCTGTGAATGTATGCCTGTCAGAAAACTGTGTCCAAGACCTGTGCTGGGGGGGGGGGGGGGGGGGGGGCGGGTTTTTGGGGGGGTTTTTTTGAGGTAAGTGGCGTTTTGTAGCCTGATTATGAATGAAAGTCTGACTTCATCTCCGTCTGTGGTCCAGTGGAGCACTCGGGTTTGTGCTGAGGCAATAAAAAAAGCTTTTAAGAAGACACAAGAGGATGAATCCTGTGAGTGTGTATTTAGGAATTCTGGAACGTTGTAGGCTGTACTGGCACTGCAGTTATTGTTCCCAACCAGTTATTATATGTTACCCAGTGTTACAAAAGTACACATGATTATTACACCAGACCTCGAACACGTACACGGAAAAGCACCTTCCCACTGAGGGAAAAAAAGCTTCTTTGTCTTCAGTTAAAACTAGTTTAAATCACAGAATTCCCCTGGGCCCTGTCTCTTCGTCATCTAATCCCGTATCTGCTGTTAAAAACATAAAGGAGCTGTGATCAAAACAAGGCCAAACAAACGCAGCACTGCTTGGAAACATGTAATAATACGGTGACTTAATGTCTCTGGCAGTAAAACATGAAGCCCTGAATGAAACCCGCTGACTTACCTGCCACATGATTACATCTATAAACACGCCACAAAGGAAGGGAACACCTGTCACATCAGTGTTGACACTGGGAATGCAGCAGAATCCACAGCAGTGGTAAGAACACAGAGGCTGCACCCTGTCAGATCCTGACCCTCCGGCTCCGCTCCGTGAGCCTGTGCTGAAAGTCAGTGGGAAGATTAAAAAACTTTCCACCCATTTTTTTTCTTCTTCTTCCTCTCAGTCACAACTACCTATCCCATTTTCACAAAGTGGGCTGCAAATTGTTGCATCAGCCAATCATTTTTGAAGGGGGCAGGACTTCTGCCCTGGTCCATCAGTCAAGTTATGGAGGCATGTTGTGCTGCCATAAACCTCCACAAACCATTTAAATAAACATTCTCCTCAAAACTGATCCAAACACCACAAAACCAAGACAAGAATCAACATACAACACATTTCCTGGTGTGGTTTGGTATAAATAATATTCAGACCGGTTTGAATGTAAGGATCGAACAGTTCGGAATGTTTGATGCTGAAGGCAAGACTAAACACAGGCTAGTCATGCTACAAACTGAAAGATCTGTAATAATTACTTATGAAAAACATGAGATGCAGTGACCGACTTTGTAAACTGGTACAAATGAAGCCACAGTTGGGGAAAATATTGTTTTCCCACTTGCTGAACAAACACATCTGGAGCCACTTGATTAGACCAGATGAACTACAGTGATTTGGAATCTTCCAGTTTGTGGTTTAGAACCTTTTTTTTTCCTGTACAAAACAGGCACGACGTACAGTTAACACATTTTCTAAAACAGAAACATGCCGACTGTCCTGATGTTGTAGCCGCTCACTTTTTGTTACCCCTCACCTTTCGCCAGTCTTCACTGAACAGATGAAACACTTGACATCCTGACATTGATGAAAGTCATCAAACACAGTACTTTTTTTGGTAGGCTATTTTCAAGAAAATGTTTGTCCAACTTCTTTCTTGGATGGTCAGCCCTGGCTGTGACAGGCAGGACGGTTTCGTCAAGATTGTCCTTTTTGCCTTGCTCAAATGCTCAAAATGCGACTTCAGTTACTACGCAACATGAAGTGGTTCCTAAAGAAACAGGACTTTCAGAGCACTACAAAACTCTTTGTTAAGAGGGTCACATACGCCTGCTTTCTTTAGTCGCTTTGGGTTCTGTCCATCACTTTTAAAGAATCTACCCAGTGACAAATGTTGGACTGAATACATATTATAAGGAGCAGGCAGCCATTATCCAGGTCCTCATTCAGCTTCTGTGGTGTTTCTACCATTGACTTGACTGTGGAACACAAAATATTTAATAAAACATATTCATTAGTTGCATTACATTGGTAATGATATTTTGAGCATGGTAGAATGTCAAAAGCACAGTTAATAATGTGTGGGTTTAGGCCGTGACCTGAGTTGACCTCGTCAGTAATGTCAAGTCAATGTTTTACATCCTGTCCCTTCATGTTAACCAAACATTTTTCTGTGTAGTACTCAAACTATATCACTCTCCAACATTGACTTTCTTAAACATAATTAATTTCTTAAACCAACTGCCAGGAGTCCTCGTGTTTCAGGCTTCAGGGTTCAGTGGTGAAAGATAAGAAAGGTGAGAGCAATGGAAAAAATGTAATTCAAAGTTATTGGGTGGATAATAAACACAACAGCATCTTGGTAACGGCCTGGGAACTGTTTCCAAAATTGAATTAAAAAGAATCTAGTGTGTATGCGAAGTCTGCAAACGCATTTACACAATTAAGCCAAAAAATATATCATTTAGTCGCAAAGGGATAAAAACAAGTCATAACTTGCCATTACATAATATTACCACAGCTGTCTGTAAATGCATGGACAAAATTGAGAAATATAGAGCATAAAAAAGATGAAGTTAAAGGACACAAAGTTAATTTAAGGAACCAAATTTACTTTAAAGACCAAAAAGAGACCTCAAAGAGTCACCCAGAGCGTCCCTTACCTCTCGGTCACAGCGAGTCCAAAAAAAATATGTATGTATATACGCAGACTAAAAGCTGCAAAAGAGTTTGTTTTTTTAATATCTCAGCTTCTCTCTCTCCAGCTCCTACTTTCTGTCTGGGCTCTGCTGCTTCTTCTGGCTCAATGCTATCTCTGAAATTCACTTCACACAGCTTCTTTCTCTCTAATCCTCTCCAAAGAAGTCGAAACTGCCCCAGAAGGTTCAACCCGTTGCCGACCTCTTGGGGTTTTACTTCTTTTTTATTATTTTGTTGGCTGGCATCATTAACTTAGTCCCAAGAGAACACGGGGAGGTAAATAACCCTCCCCCCTTCTTCTTTTTGTGGGAGGCTGTCAATCACATCTGATGATGAGGATGTGGAAGGGGAGGGGGGGTACTTTCAGGGCACAGGAGAGGCGCCTCCTGATTGGTCACCAGGGAGCAGACTTGCCTGAATGATAAATGGCATCAGTGGGATGGATGGATGGGCGCGGGGAGATGCTGAGCTGAGGTTACGTGAACCTTCATAATGGACTGTTTCTGCAGCTCACTCATTCACGTGTAATTCAAAAGAAGATGAAAGAAATCTCTATATAACACATCTGAATTACCAAAAAAAAAAAAAAAGTGTCATTTGTGCTGTCCATGATTAACTAGGTAAATGTTGAGGTCAGTGAAGAGAATCAAAGGCTCATTAAGTGTCTCTCTCTGGTACAGTCTGGACGCTCAGTGGGGAGACTGGGAAAGAAACATAAAGCAAGTGTTGCTATGACAGTGTGGCGAATGCAACCAAGCATCTTGGTTCCTGAGCCAAATGCCATTCTAATCTTTTCACTGGCAAACCCTCAGCTCTCTCCTCACAACTCATTCGTTTCTCTCTCTCTCTCTCAAGTCTGCTGCTGTCTGTCACCGTTCACTTCCTACCGCCGTCCAGAGCCAATCCTCGGACTGCTGCCTCCTGTGAGAAAGAGAGATGTATGCTGATAGGCATTGTTAACGGGACCTGAAGAGGAGTGGAGGGGGGGGCGGTTGGGTGGGTGGTATGAGTGGGGTTGGCCAGTCTCCTCCCCCTGATCTCCACACACAGACAATGGGCAAATAAAGCCTGACTTCTGCTGTGACTCCTTCACTTTGCTCATTCTGTTCACATTCCCCGCTCGCTAATGGGTTTGTAAACAACAAAGCTAAAGTGCTAGTTCCCATGTAAAACAGTGAGACAGCAACGCCACATTATTCTCACATCACTAGTCAGATGCGTGCTGTCCGCTAATTTACAGCAGCAAAGAAACACGCAAGGACGTGGTATTGGAGCGGCCCACGGCCATACAGCGCCACCACACTGTGAAATAATGACTTGGCTGCACCGGACCTTCACATTAAGATTCATTTCACTGCAATAAAACACTAAAGTAAAGCTCATGGCAGTACACGGGTTCTCCAGTCAAACACTAAAAAAGAGAAAATCCATTTGTTGATCTGCATTTCATCTAGAATTACATCCACTTTTCTTTTTTTTCAAAGCTGTAATAAACATTACTTCTGTTTCAACAATAACAGAAATGGAAAGCCAGTCTGGGCTGTGGTTTTTAGCAACCGTCCCCACCTTACTCACTGCAAACCCAAAACAGTTCCTGGGTCCACACAAAGTTTTTTGTGGCTGGAAAAAAAAACCAAAATGAGTGGAACTAGCAGCAGTATATAAACAGATACGATTCTCTGTTTACATCCAAATATTTGACATTTCATGTCACAGCACTCCAGCCTTGAGGAGGCAGACTGCTCCTGTGGAACAACTGGGAATATGCAACTGAATCTGATGTAAGAGTTGGGACGCTGACAGTAACTGTAGTATTGTATGTTTGATATTTGATTTAAAATCAACATAACAGCTGGTGAAAGTGACAATAAAGAAATTATACTGTAAATGCATTCCCTTATCAATTAGTACCAGCACTGTTGGAATATTTCTTTTTCAAAACAAATGAATATTCAACAGCACTAAATGAGGCCACGGATCGCCTCAGGCTGTTGTGCTGCCGGCGGTTGGCACGTCAACCTGTATTAATTGGAAGAAGACCTGAAAAGGCCCTGAAGATCTCTGCTGAAGGAGAAGATAAGAAGTCACAACAAAAAGACTGTGGAACGTAATGATGAGGAAAAAAAGGGAGAAAGAATAAAATGGTGTTGTTTTTCTCTTAGGGAACAGGAAGGCACGCAGTGTGAAGCTATAACATCATGTTGCAAGGTTAAACCTTACCTTGCTGCAGGTGCAAGGACAGTTTCAAGACAGAGTGCAACGGAATTATACGTATGAGGAAACATGCAGGAGGATGTACCGTGTCAACGATTTGTTTCTAAAGCATCTTTACTGGAATTGTATCCATTGGCAACTTTCCCACAGTTACAGCAGCGTTAAAGGAAGCCTGACTTACATGCTCTTTGTCCAGGATGATCCTCCGAAACACACGGGGTAACTCCAGGAGCACATGGACCAGAGACCACACCAAACAAACAGTAGCATCCCTTTTTCTGCACACTCTCCCTCACAGCCGGGGCTCCCCACCCTGCCAGAGCCCCAGCCCTGCACTCACGCAGGCGTAAAACCTACCCAGGAAGCACCACTTGCTCTGGGTCATTTCATACATACTGTCTACGTTAATGCTCGAGTCCACCA
>NC_024322.1:9879363-9892884 GCF_000523025.1 Cynoglossus semilaevis
CACTCCACCCTCCCAGTAATGAGACAAAGAGGTAACAAATGCAGAGACCAAAGTGGGAGGGCGCCTGCACCTCTGGGACCATATTTTGATGAGTTTCTGTCTACACAAGCAGGCCTCGAACAGATGGGATCAGTCTCCTGGGCCGAGCTGCATCACCGCCTTCAATACACACCTCCATACATCCTGAGAGACAAACGAGATCACGAGTGGAATATCTTCATCACGTTACGTCGCTCATTAAAAAGTGGAAGGATTAAACTCCGACTGCAGATTTCTAATTTAGTTAGCACCAAAGAGAACTGTGAAATATTTGTGTTTTTCAACTCCTGATATTCAAAATACTGAGATTTTGTCTATAAACAGAGTAAAAATGAAGGAATAGCCACAGAGCAGCGGTGGCAAAGGTTCAGGATTTTAATTACTTTCCTCCCTGAGGCATTCTGCACATAACTAGGCAACTAGCAACTAAACATCAACCAAAAGAAATGAATGTGATAGCACCGAGCCAATTAACACTTTCTGCTATTTATCTTTAACTTCCAACCGAGGTGTTGTTCAGCGAAAATGGAAGGTAATATCCGCCAGGCTTTTAATTGTCAGAGCTATTTAACTCAAGCGTTCAGGGTGGAATGTGAAATGTGTGCAAAATTGTTGCTGAAGCCATCACATCAGCCGGAGTCTATATGGATCCGGAGCGCTTTATGATTAGCTATAGGAGCGCTGAGGGCATTGACCTGGAATTGATTCTCTTCCTCTGAACAAGCTGCAGCTTTGTTGGAGCGGTGTTCATAGTTTTGCCAACAGCGAGATCAATGCTCAGAACCTTGTCTCGTCTTTACTGTGGACTCAGGAACCAATAAAGAGCCACAACAACAGAGCGACTGCTAAGAAATTATGTCAAAAGGAATAGCACAGAAACACTTTAGTCAATTTTAACACCCTGTACCATCATCTTCTATATAAAAGTGCAGAGCAGTGTATGATCTGCCCTCCCCCAGTTATAAAGGGAAAGTCACATTTTCATAAAACGATTTAAAAAAAAAAAAACCTTTCCTTGAAAGATTTCATAAGAAAACGGATAAGCTGAATGCAGACACATAAATAATCACTGTCATATTTTTATTGAAATGAAGCAGTGAAGGACTTTCGAAAAGATCAGGGTCATGTTTTATGTTTAACCTCACAGGCTCTAAATTTTGGTTTTTCTTTTCTTTTCTCTTTTTTTTCTCAAAAAAAAATCCTTGTGAAAGGGTGCGGTGAATGCTCGCTGCATTCTTTGCTGGTTGGAGTCTGTAATTGCTTCCAGCCTCTGGAGAAAGTTGGGAAACTGGTGAAACATCTTTATCAACAATCTCTGTTCAGCAATATTTAGTCTATCTTTTGTTGAAACTCTGAAGTAGTGAATCAGGCCTGAGAACTTCACTCAAAGCCGAGTTTCTTAAAAAAAAAAAGAAATTAGCAGGAGCTTTTGATAAAATAAAACCTCATTTCCAGGAAAATTGTTTAAAAAAAAAAACTGGAATCCATATCTTGGTCATGCATGTTGAAAGAAGCTTTTACTGATTTCACTGAGCAAATTTATTACTGTCTGTTGAACATGAACTAGTTTGAAAACCCATGTCTGCAACATTCTCTGAAAAAACCTTCCGCAGCGAGTTCACTCCCAAATCAAATAATCTTCTCATAATAGCACTTTAATGAATTTAGACACAGAGATAATAATATTTTAAGTATTTTTCTAAATTAAATCTTCGCCCATTTCGTCTGTATGAATGACTCCACCAAGTCACACGGTGGAAGTACAGACACAAAGGACCAATCAGAGTCAAGGATCTCAAGAGCCTATCAGAGCATCGTTGCCACGGTGACGACGGCCCGTTGACACGTGCTGACCCAACCAAAACCACACACAGTGTATTAAGCACAAAATAGGTGGCTCGTGGCCCAAAATAGGAGCCCAAAAAACACAACCAGGGTCACTGGTTTGGATGACCTCAGCTCAGGAAAGTACCTCTTAGTACTTCAGTTTCCACGTCTCTGCAGATGTATATGATCAATTATTCACTCTAAATCGACCGGAGGTACAAATGTTCGTTAACGGACATGTGACAGACTCGCCAACACCCGATGACCCGCTGCTATGACCTATTTAGAAGATGTCATCTGCCCCACACTCCGTGGTCACCACTGACAGATTTCCCCCATCAAGAGCCGAACATTTTCAGTACAGATGCAGTATAGTCCAGCAAATACATACAGTAGGTAAACAAGTCCCTGCTGATGTCATTTGTACAGAATGATGCCTGACTTGAAATTAAAAACACAGGAACACGGGAGCTTCTGTTTCACTAAAATGATTCCATTTCACTGGTTTAATAACAACACATTACTGCCACCCTCTGGTCACTAGAATCTGATTATGCACAAATTTTATTATCATAACAATTATATTTGTTGATCAGTGGTTACACTGATTTTATCTCCACCGCCTCCTTTGGTAGATCAGAGTATTGTTGGGCCCTCCTTCATAGCTTTCACTTCTAAACTCCTCTTAACTTGAATTAAAACAGCGTTGCTCCTACAAATGCCTCTCCTCATTAAACACAGAAAAAAACATCAACAAATCAGAGCAATTCTCCCGCTGTGGGACCAATAAGGAAGAAATTCATTTGAATTTCTAAGCACCCACTCTGCAATCACTCTGTACTCCCTTGGGGACCGCCCCCTGTTTTGGGAACCACTGCCTTTTTAATCCAAAGCCAACGTGAATATATTCGTCCATTTTTTCTGTTTTTACCAAACTACAGATTATAGGTTCATTTACCAACCTTTTGTGCCGACAACATTCACATGATCTCTGTTCAGT
Organism: Cynoglossus semilaevis; assembly: GCF_000523025.1. NCBI lineage: Eukaryota > Metazoa > Chordata > Actinopteri > Pleuronectiformes > Cynoglossidae > Cynoglossus > Cynoglossus semilaevis. The sequence continues at coordinate 9,882,230 of NC_024322.1, forward strand.
TTCCTAGCTTTCTAAACTCTCCTCTGTTCAGAGGAAAATGAGACAATATGGTCAAGTCTTCTCCAACGGGAAATTCTGGAGGAGCTGCGGACATCTGTTGTGGTTTGATGTGCTCATGTATCCAGGGAGACGGTCAGAGCCAGAGGTCCAGCTGTTTGGATCCCAGTCAGCTGCATCTTGGATGTTTCCAAAGAACTCTCTGTTCAAGGAGAGCGTCTCTGGACACTGTTTGACACTTTTGGACTTTTTTCATCAATGATAACAACCAGATTACATCTGTGCATCGATGTGAAGGGCCAGTCTGAGCAGCGTTACAGATGGTCTGAAGGTTAAGAGGCCGTAACATTCCTCAAATCTTTGCTTAATTCCTCACGGCCCTATAGAAGGATAATCGAATTTAATCTCCATTTACACGTCAAACACGCGTTCCCTGAAGTCACTGAGAACACATTCCTGAGTCTTGGCCCGTGCAGCACATTCTTTATGGTTTAAACGGATCTAACGAGAGCTTTTTCTTTTTGCCATTCCTGCAGAGAGATGTTTAATGAAAGAGAACACACACACACACACACACACTCCCTCCCTCAATCATACATACTTCATGTGACATCATGTGACTCTACATTGGCATCAGCTGCCATGTCCTAGAAAGGCCCAGATAGAGACATCACTGCTGCACAACCGTAGCTTTAGGATGGGAGTTATATTTAGAAAAACAAGATCACCGTGAAAATGTAGCAGACATTCCAAACACAATAACGTCCCAACGTGGACTGTTTACTCTGGCGAGTAAATTATATATATATATATATATATATATATATTTTTTTGTAAAAGGTGGTTACATTAATATGAATTCATAAAACAGAATAACCATGACAGAGGACTTTGGTTACATTCTCTTCAAACAAAATAAGAACATAATAATAATAATGGCAGAACCAGATGCTTGGATGCAGTAAAACGAACGGAAAAACCAAAATGAGTTCACCAGTGTTCCGTGTCCACAGTTATTTGGCCGAATCCTGTTGTTCTCCCACACAACTTAACCAAGGCTCGAGTTTACCAAAATAAAACTCAGAGGAAGAGCATTGTCCTTTTAAAGCATCAAATTGTATTTATTTAAAAAAAATTAAGTTAACTTCCTGCCAGCAGTTGTTTTATAAGGAAGCAGATTTCAGCAACAGCAGATGTGTAAAATGAGCAAACAAGACTGAACCTGTTAAGGCAGCAAATCTGACTTTCACTCCATTACTCTCTCAGAATGCAACACCGACAACACCTAAAAGTCAACATTTTTTAATGTGAAAACCGCCTGAGCGCTCATGTGCGTCCACAGCCTTCAGGATTTCTCCTGACGATGCAGATTGCAGGTTGTCGATTCATGCGTGCGCGAGAGACAGAGAGAAACTAGTAACCTTTTATTACACACAATGGGGACTGAATGGCCGACGCTGCTGCTAACCTATTACGGAGTCCGTTTTTTTAAAGACCTTGACAGAGAGTAAATAGGGCCCTAATGCATATCAGCATTATCTTGACTGAGCACAGAAACCCAAAGGGAGCATTTCCATTGCAGCTGTGTACAACAGAAACAAAAGATCTGGCACTGATTAAAGCCCATTACCATAATACCACTACATTTGTCCTGAACAGTTCTTACCTGCTTCCCCATGGCTGCTGCGTTAAGTGTCTCTCCCTGGTCAATAAATACCAGGCTACTACAGAGTGTGACTGTATGTAGCTGCTACTTCCCCTGAGGACAAACAGTCAGGAGACAGGAGGCTGAAGGTGTTCTCTCTTCACGTACACTCCCTATAATTGGGGTGTGTAGACACACACATACCTCACTGACACACACTCCGCTCCTCACCCCTCTACAGGTTTGCACAGGAGCAGGGATGCTCCTGAGAGGATTTGTTAACCCTGTTGGGGAGCTGACACTCAATAAGGTGTGTGTTCTCATCAGCTCAAGACATTAGCCTTACAGTCAGCTACTGCGCTCTACTAACAGCAACACAGTCATTCCAGACAAGGTGGTACAACCTGTGATGGATTCAAAAACAAGACTTGTCAAACGGGTATCCAGAAAAGGCTTTCTTTTTGCAAGCAAAGATGAGACTGAGGCTGATTTCTCTGTCAATCAGAACAAAAAAAAACTTTGATTTTAAGTGCAATTAATCTCCAAAAACAGTGAACTTAGAAGGCCTCAGAAGTCAATAACAGTCCTGCAGTTGTCATTACCATGATGTTACCACACTGGACACAGGGCCAGATTCATTACCATGTTACCACACTGGACACAGGGCCAGAAGTCATTGTTGCCTAGCTCAGTAGACCTCTACTCTAGGTGATATCTATGTGATATGGATACATGTGCGATTGTTGTACCTGTCAACATTATATTTGGACAACCGTATACTTGTATTTAAATCACACAGACAGTTTATACCCGTTACTGCTGTTAAATATACTTCTACGTCCTTCCTCATTGTCCTCCTCAGCCATATCGCTTCTTTTCCTGACTGTGGTTTCAACAAACATACATACAGAGAGAGAGAGATGGAGACTTCTGAGAATGCTGAGTGCACCATGGGAATTCCCCCAGAAGTCTAGGCCTGCGGCAGCATCACTAATAGATAGCTGTGGTTCATCTAAGCCAGACCTGTGGTTAGATGAGTCCATGTTCCTGCCTGTTTTGGTGAAAACAAACGTTGGATTCCATCTGCCAAAGATGGAAATATATCACCCAGATACGTTATCAAAATACAGTGCCAAATAACAAACTGAGTTCTAGGAACCAATTTGTGTTTTAGTAATTTAGTCTCAGTCCAAGCTTTAGTCAACTAAAAAAAATGATAAAAAAAAAAATATATATATACTATAAATATATTATATTATCTGACAATGATACAGTTTTACCTCGTCAGTTCAGATCTGTCTCAAACAGAAAATGTCTGGTGTACAGTATAGACAAATTGAGTTCTGCAGTAAAATGTTTAATTGATGTTGATATACGACAGTCACTAAATGATTTCACTTCGACACTAACAATGGCAGCGATTAGTTGATTTGCACACTTCAAAGACGTAAGAAGGAGGGAAAGAAAAAAACAATGGGGGGGAACATAGTCGTGATGTATCATCATAAGGTTGAAGATAATGGGAATAAAAAGCTTCACTTCATCAGCGAAGGCAGCGCAATTGACTTATCGCAGAAAAAAAAAATTGGTGCTCGAGCTGAAGCTTCCACAGGAACCAGCAGGCAAAGAAAAAAAAAAACTTCTATTAAGCAAGAGTGAATTGCTTTTCTCCACCCTAATGAGAATTCATCATGAGATAGATGAGTCAGTCTGAAAACACAATTCCATACTCGCAGTAATGAGATCATACTTGAATAATGGGGTTTACATCGGTCAGTGAAGGAAAAAAATCAAGGTCAACAACATTTCTCAGTAAGAAGGTAACCTCCGAACTCCTGGCATTTATGAAAATAGTATTATTAACAGCATACGGAAATTGCCAGAATACGAAGCAGAGTTATAATTCCTGCTCTTAATTTATGGTCGAACACAGAATTTCAGCCTTGTGTGGCCAGGCTCTGTTCAAAGAGCTGCGTGTCAACAAAATAAAGTTTGAGCTGAAGTTAAGAACGATGCCTGGGGGGAAATGGAAAAGCCCAGGACTGGCTGAGCCCGGGCAGTTTTTTCAGAGTAAATACAGCTGACTTTGAAAATTGTCAATGCAGTCGGAGACAATTTAACAAAAATAATAAAGTAGAGCAGAGCCCTCTGGATTAGCACTCAGCTCCACAGAAAGTTTTCTGGTTTAACCTTGATCTTAGAACGGGTGCATCTGAATATGCACCTGTAGAGTATAATGGATTATTATGACATTGGTTTAAGGCAGAAGATCGATGATGATCGTGGTCGTGTGGGAACACATCATGTGTGAATCTCACATGGTTGTGAGCTAACCTGACAGCATCACATAAACAGACGTAATGAAGACGTACAGTGATGATGTCAATTCTTCTAAACAATTAATAAATGAACTCAAACTCCTTCAGAACATCTGTACAAACTGCAACCAAATCGATTTTATCCCCTGATGCGATCCATCCCGACTTCATCTCCTTCCTCTCACACTTCCTTTTCCATTTATTTATTTTTTTCCCGTGTGCTAAAGTGACGGCTCTAAAAACCATTAGGATCTTGCCCTCCCGCAGATCAAATTGTTTTTGTTGAGACAGAGTTTCTTTAAAATGATTTTCAAGGTTGAAAATCATCATCATCGCAGCCTCATGACAATCTCTTTGAACTCTCTGAGGCGAGAGTTGCATCTCTGTGTTGAATCGAACTCTTGTTTTTTTGGGGGGTTGTTTTTATCCGAAGGCCTAATAGAGTATTGGATCCCCCATCAGTTTCACCAGTTTTCTCTGAAAGGACAGACAAGGCATCAACTGAAGTGAAACACAGCAAGGGAATGTTGGTACTGAATAAAAACACAGACTGGAGTATTTGATAAGGGTTCGGTTTACATGGTGTCGTTTGAAACTGCGCCACTTACAACTGAGATGAATGAAAAAGAAGGAACATGTTTTAGATTACGTCCTTTGAAGATTCCTGCAGTGACGCGTCTGGGATTTTACACAGGAAATTGATGGTACTTTAAGCTCTACTGAAAGTTGTTTTTTTTACATGCCTTTCCATCAACCAATCACAGTCTCTCATTCACCCATTTATTCAGTGTCACACAAATGTCTGGCCCAGCCACTATAGGACAACTTGGGATAAAATATTTTTTTTTAAAAAGTAAACAAATCCAACTTAATCTAATCTTATCTCCGTTAATGTGATCTTATTTTACTATATCTTATGCTGCCTTCCTTCATCGAATCCAATCTTATGATAATCTATATTCTATATGCATGCATTTACTTCAATCTAGTCTTATTTTACCGAATCTCATCTCAATCCATCTCAGCATTTGCCATCCTATCCTATATGATCTCAGCATTTTATTTTTTATCTATTATTATTATTATTATTATTATTATTATTATTATTATTATACTATTGTCTAAGGCAAAGACTCTGACAAATCTCCCACCAGTGTTCAATTGTCCAGTGAAACAACTGCCAACAATTACGAAACTCCCCGGCGTCTTTCATGACAAAAATCTCCTTTACAAACACTCTGCCAGCTTCCTGTTTGGAATGTGCTGCTAACAACCAGTCTCATCTGCCAAAGCGCTGACATATTGGGGTTGACCTTACTCAATCTCCGCGTCTCACCTGAAACACAGCTTGCACCCCGTTCTGACCCGCAGCATCATATCATGTGAACTCAGGGAGAGCGGAGGAAAACACTGGCAGCGCTACGTGCACAGAAAAACACAACGGATCTACGGAAAAAAAGAGCAGCAGCAAAAGCTCCCACACATGCAATGTATTTCATAACCCTTTTTTTCCCCTCGTGCTGATCGTAACACAGCCATCGATGTGAACACATTCACGATGCTTTTTGAGGTAAAATGTGGTTCTTTTTTTAGGGAGGGGGGGCATTAATCACGTTTATCCCAACTGGAACTGGAGGCAGAGCAGATGGGCTTAATAAAACAGGATTTTGTTGGCTCTGCTGAGTCTTCAGTGAGGCTGCAGAAAAAGCAGGAGAGATGCAAAAAAAACATTTTATTGTGTACCGGCCCTGATAATTTAAAACATTTCCAGCTTTAATCCTTTGAGTCATTGCTTCAGTTCACTGGTCGACCGTGGAAGTGTGAAGGTGTCACACACAGAAACTAAAGTCAATCAATATTTGCTCCTTGTCGTGTAGTCAGTCAAACGTTTCTGCAGAGTTAACGCAACACCGTAAGTCGTGAACTTCTTTGGAATAAATTTCATGTCAAGACCTACGAGTGAGTCACACCGCAGTGGGTTCTTCTTTTTTGGCAAGTGGTGAGGTGATGAGCATTTGTCTGATGTAGGTCTCCATCACATGACCTCGTGCTTCACAGTGCAGTATAAAAAGTCAACTGTAGACTGATAATAAAACAGGGCTGAATATTCACAGTACTTTGTACACAATACAGGCTATAGTTGTTCCTTTCCCAGAGGAAAGTCTCAAGACTCAGGTCAGTCAAAGCTGTTAAAAACAAGTTCACCTAAAGGTTAGCGAAACAGCTAACTTAGCTTAGCATAGCAATATGTTAGCCAGAAAATTAAAATGGAAGAAGATGACTACTGGTTAGCCCAGAAGTACCAAGAGACAAAGACGTTGCCAAGAATAGTAAAAGCTTAGAGACAAAACAGGTAAAAAAGGTCATTAAAACAGCTGAAAATATCGCTTGTCAAAAGAGCTGCAATCGCTTCCAAAACTGTCAAAGGCAGCTAGCAAGAAAATTGATTGTTTATACTGTATATATGAAAACACAATATATATATATAAATAAATATATATAATATATATAGAAAATTTACATTTATACATAACTCACTCAAGTGCAACTGGTGAGAGTTGAACTACAGACTACACACATTAAAGCTCAGTTAAAGTCAAGCTAAAGGAAAAGTGAATGTGTTTTATTATCAATCCCACAGTTAAAAGTGAAGATTGTTCTACAAGCTCCAACCATTGACGTCCATTTTTCATGGCTCCATAGACTGTTGTCACGACAGTTTAACTTCTTTGTCTCTTATTATGTTGGCAATTCTCCACACTGCCCCCCGCTGTTTCCTCATACAAATTCCATGCAGGCACCCATTCAGTTTGGCTTCACTTCATCCAGAAAGAAACAACCTCACATTCTACTGAAATTGCATTTTCAACTTGTCATATACTGTTATTGCTGTGGCATTTTGTCCAAACAACAAACTCTGCAGAAACACATTTTTCCACAGTGTGACTTTGATTTTCCTGCCTTTTTAGGAGACAGCATTATGGAAACACCTCCTTCCCAGGACCAGTGGACCAGCTCGTGTTAATGAACCAGAACTTCATACTATTAAGTACTCACGACGTGACGTTTAAAATGAAATAAAGTGCACGGCATTTAATTTCTAAGCAAACGACAGACACAAGTAACAAAGCACGTACTTCTCTCTGCTCTACTTTGGCTCGGTGGATATTCGTGTGCCAGTCTTAACCTTGAAACCGCAGAGCCAAGGCTTGTTTGCCGACATCCAGACTCATTTCGGCTCTGACCTTCATCCGTCCTCCCTTGCAGCTGCTCCTGATGCCAGTGAGTGGACTCAGACAGTATGGACCCCCCTGTGGGAACAGACACTGGTCTATGCCAGGGAAACATTGTGCATCCATCAGTGCTACAAAGAAAACAAGTTGAAATGTACTTTTATTAGAGGTCTGATTGTGTGCTCTCAGTAGCAGCAGCTTACAAATAATAATAATAATAAAAAAGGATCTCTAGGTCGGTTCTTTTTCTGCCTGAACGGGTCAATTTGTGATGCAAATAAAAAAAGTCTAATCAAATCTTGTCGAGAGCCGTGGATTTTATGTAGAACACTAACAGATATATCGTGGTATCTTTCTCCTCGGTCCACTGTGTGGTGGCCAAGTGTACTTTGGCTGCCGCAGAAATGAAAACAGATATGACCCAGAAAGTTGATGCATGAATCATAAAGTTAAGGAACTCCCCTGGCTGTGTTGAACAAGCGATGAGTCTCACAGTACATCAGGTGGAGGAGGTTCACTGTCAAAACACAATCAGAACACTTTCAGAGCAGTAGCATCTGTCTCTATTTTTTTTTTTTTTTTTTACAGAATTCCCCTTAAACCACCACATGAACACAAGCCAAATATGATCTGCTTCTTTAAACGCACAGCTGCACTGTGATCATTACATCCTTGTTGTTACAGGAGCGTTGCTAACAGCTCAGTTACTATAAATGCCTTTTTTATTGTTTTGTTTTATTGGCTAATAACATTCTACGCTTTTATTATTATTTACATAAATCAAGATTGTTTTTGACAGGAAAAAAAAAAAGAAACTCACTCCAGAGAGGTAAAAAGCATTATTCAGATTACCTGAAATCAACGCAATCTCTATTATGGCTGTAAAGGGAGAGTAATGAGAACCAAACCGAAGAGCTTTCCACGTGAAATGAGTCATAAATTAATAATGCTTATGGATTACAGTGAGGGGAAGCAGAGGGGAGAGAAAAAAAAGGACAAGACAGGTTCTTGGTCCTGTGCTGCCCTCTAGTGCTTGAAGTTGTGTTTGAAGTAGATGGAAATGAAAAGCTCCCTCAGTACTGTAGAAAAAAACATTATTGTACATAACAAATGTCAATTAGCATGTACTTCCTTTCATTGAGTTACTGTAGTAAAACCTAGCAGTTTAAAAATACATCCTAGTATTATTGAAGTTTTATATGTTCTAAAACTAGCCATCTGCTGAGTGGTTGAAGGTGAAAAATGAACCTGAAACACCACAACTGCTAAAGGCAAGAAAGGAGCAAAAGGGAGAAAACTGAGTATTAATGAATATTTATATCCTAGTACATAATACTGCAAAACAAATGTATTAAAAAAACATAATAAGAGCCTTGATATAATCAGTAAAAATAACTGTTCTACAAGTCACTCTGGATCTCAACGGCTAGTTTTAAATAAAAATAAAAAATAATCTAAAAGTATAGTTTTAGGCACAAATGAAGTATCACAAAGAAGTATACTTAAATAAATGTAAGTATTTCTATAGTGGGTTTTTTTACATTCATCATATAAAAATTAATGATTTTAAATATCCATTAATGACATTCAAGTTTAATTATGACATTCAAGTCTAACGCAGGTTTTTGACTGTGTTAAAAAAGAATCTGCGTGTTAGAGTACAAAAAATATCTTACATTGAAATTAAATATAAACAAACAAAAATAGTTTGGTGCAAAAATGAAGTCTATTTAAAGAAAATATATATAAAAATATATAATATAATGTGTCAAAAAGCAGGAAGTGTTGCCTTGACAGTAATTCAGAGTCATAGTGCACTACTCCAGGGGTTCTAGTAGAGTTTCTGCCCCACATGCCACCACCTCTCTGTACTAATGCCCCTGTTGTTGTCCAGCTCCAGAGGTGTCCTTCCTATCCCCATGTCTCTGGGTAGAAGACCTCTGCAGGGACTGTTGGGAGGGAAGAGGGAAGGGGGGGGGGTCAGGCTGACATGTGGAGAGGGAGTGAAAAATACGGGCGTCTGTCAGAGGTCAAGAGTAGTGAAGGGCAGACGGTGTTTAACCCGTACGTTAACATCAGCGATCCAGGTTGTCCTGTCCTTGCTGCTAAGTTGTCTGAGCTAATGCCTTCTGATTGGCTGCTGGGAGCTTGATGTAATAATGATTTGCGTTGTCTCTGTCCTCTCTGGTCATGAAGACCACTGCTGCAGCCAGCCACTGGGGGGTGTGGCCTGCTTCGCAGTTCACCCAATGAGCTTAGTGTTGGTCTGATGGGCAACTCGTGGTTACCTTGGCGACTGCTCAGCCCCACACATAATCCATACAACTGGCAAGCTGGCACGTCTACATGGGAGCACGGGAGAAGGCAGTCATTTACATCCAGGATTTATCATGCAGCTCAAAGATCACCTGCAACAACATATAAAAAAAAATATATCCATGTTACCGGTAATGTGATTACATGTGACATCATTGTTTCCACGCTAAGGGAAGATGTCCCTGAAGCTGTCATTGGCACAAAGTGTTAAAGTCAGTCAAAGTCAAAGTCAAAGGATGACTTTGACTTTGACTTTCAGGAGGACATGCTTTTGTTTTGGTTTTGGTTTTTTTATTTTTTCAACAGAGATTAATCATATATATATGTGTTAGTATTTTAAAGAATCTTTTTTTCAGACCTGATAAACTAGGTGACTAGTCATCTAATTTTTGGCCATTCATTTATATGAAGTCATAAAACAAATAGCGTATTTTTATATTTAATAGCTGTAGCAGTACTTTACTTCTCCTGTCTACTACTACTTCCATTTCTCACATACAGTCTATTTGTCATTTACTGACTGCAGTTTACACTTCACATTCAGACTCGCACATTTATCCACAATAAATCTCAACAAAACTAAATAATTATAGTAAATAGAAAAAAGGAATCAAAGCTAATGAATCTCATTAATAATTTTACCATTCTATCAACTCAACTAAAGCACAAAACTGTGGTGCTGCAATATATTTAGTTCAACCTTTGTCAGTGAAAGTGCTGGGAGATGTGCTGCCAGATCTGTCTTTAGAACAGCCACTGAGTTTGTTCTGCTCAGGAACATGGTCTGTGAGCACACTGCTGTCCTCTGTGTATTTCCACAGCAGTCCTCCTGACAGGTCAGGGGAGTTGTTGTCATAGGGAGAAATGTCCCCGCTTGATGCTTTTATGGAGTCACTGGACAAACATCGCTCAGTCATGGAGAAGGACTCCTCGGCTCTGAGGAGACCTGGGCCACTGCACAGACAGACAAAACACAATAAATATTGCATGACCTATGGCTGATGATAGCTGAGGTTGCTGGCAATTTATGCTGTGTGAAAGGACGGTATCTGACAACTCACGAGTAATGGGAGGTCCTTCTCCTGAGAAGGTAATCCACGACATCAGGATCAGTATTTAACAAACTCATCAGTACTTCATTCTGTA
>NC_024322.1:9892915-9943170 GCF_000523025.1 Cynoglossus semilaevis
TGGATTACATTTATTGCTTTAATTAGTCAAGATTTATCACAATAATTCACGAGTAATCAAAATCAATTAATCATGGTTGACTGTGGATTAATCACAATTAATCATATTGTGATTAATCAGATTAAAACAAACTTCCAAACATAGCGTCACTGAAGTTGATATTTTAAACACCGTAATACATTTAGTGCTGTTTCCTGTTCTACCAGTAACATCAATTACTGAGACAACACCAAAAATATAACTTTTATAACTAAGCGGTTTCACATTTCTGATGTTTTGTTTTATACTAGTCATCATTTTCGTGTTTAAATATATACCAGGTGTTTGCTCAGAGCTATTTTCATTTTTTTTAATAAATGTAAAAAAAAAAGATTCTGCTGTCAGTTTAAGTAAAATATTGAACGCACGTCAATCCTCCTTTTAAAAATGATTGGTATTTCCGAAATGCAAAGACCATTTAGACGATGTAATGTGCTTTCTGAATTATAAAACTACGCCTCAGAAGGCCTTTCTTCTGAGCCCTGCTCTGCCCTAGCTCCACCTGGCTGCTGTGAAATACACACTTCATGTCAACACCACACACTCACAGACTGACAACTAGACTGAGAGCCACTCCCCACAAACAGATTTTCTCTCACTATATTGGAGGGAGTTTAGATACAGATGAAAAGAGACGATAGCTAAGAGTGAGTGGGAGAGCTTTTACAGATTCACAACATTTAGTTGCCTTTGCAAAACTCTCCAGATGTTATTTTGTTTAGCCCATCGGACCGTCTTTGTACTGATGTATCTGTTATTTCTCACCAGCTGGCTTATTCAGTCTTCGCCTGGAGCTTTTTTTTGTTTTTGTAAAAAGGGATTTTGAAAAAAAAGCAACCAGAATTTTTCACAATGTTCTTCAAAGGACCTAAAAAACTTTCAGCAGCAAAAGAAAAACACAGTTTTCTGACATTCAAACTCATCCATTGACAATACTCAAATCACTGCCACGTTAAAATAAACCAATCAATCGATGTTTATATTAAGAATAAACTAAAGATACGGTTAAAAAATGCTTCATATCATTTAAAGAAAGAGATCTTTGAAACTATTTCCTACCATGAATAATTTATCACATGTATTGATCATCCGTTGGACCACACTGATGATGGCTGTGCTCTCCTCTGCGCGAGCAAAACTCTGCACCGCAAACTCCTTGTCCTTCTTCTGCTTGTGTAACAGGTTGGGCCCGAAGATGGTCGCCAGGTTGAGTGATGTCATCTTGTTTCCAAATATCTGCACAGAAGAGAGTATTCAGGTTGTTTGTCTGTGTAACACAGTGGTGGGCAAAATATTTGGCTCATGGGCCAAATTTTGACCGAGGGGCCAGTTCAGTGTTGGTTGGATGTAGAACAACGGATATTATAACATCAATAACATAAATGTTAACCCACCTAAATTTGACATACAGCATTTAATGTCTGCCGCCATCTCGTGGCATCAACTGAAATTACAGTCGATTGGTTGTAATGTATGAAACAGAAGGATTGACGTCAGTCTTTACCACACCTTGTACCATGGGGTTGGAGGGCCAGCTTTTCACTATTTCTTTTGCTCTTTTATATTTAAATATGTAGAAAATTGAACTGCTGCTGTCAAATAAATATTTAATAGTTTACATTTTTGCAGTTGAACGATGCCTGCCACAAAACAAGCCAAAGCCATTCAACTAAAAACAAAGATAATAATTAGTAAATGAATATAACCATGATCAGGGACCAATGATAATTAAATTATAGCGATGTCTTGGGAAAAGAATAAAACAAATTAAAGATTAAATTAAAACACACGAGTTTAAATTAATCATTATTATGTCAGACGAGACGGTGAATGATATGAAACTCCACAGACGGTAAAGCCCATCAGAAATGGGTCACCAAACACAGTGACAATGAGGAATGACTTATGGAGAAGAGAAACATTAAATAGTCACAGCGTGATGAGAGGACGACTCGTGTAGACAGTGAACATCTGGCTTAGCAGAATGTATCACCACATTGTGATACTTCCATTTGCTTTCTGTGTACGACCAGAAAGTAATGAGGAAATAACAGGTTATGATGTTTGCGGAAGCAGCGGGTTTGTGTAACCACTGTGAAGCACTTTGTCGTGCATCATTTATTTAAAATACCCACAATGGATAATTATTCACGGCGGCTCAGCACCTTGTGCAAAATCAGTCACTGTGGAGGTGACAAAAACATCTGCCGGACCACCTTTTGTTGGATTCGTTATCAGCATCTTCTTGTTAAATCACGTTGTTTGTCTGTGACAGCTGCTTTTTTGTTTATTTATTTTTCTATTAGACTTGTAAAAGTATCTAAATGGGAAAAGATGTTGTTATTGTCAACTGCCACTAGATGGTAGTGTGGAGCCCTGTACGGAAACTACCCAAGTAAGGGGTCTATGTCGTTTTTCAGGCTATGAACTGGGCAAAGGAGCAAGCACTTAATCATGCTTTCTGTCCCGGTTAAAACCTCTGTTAACGGCAGGATGTTCCACGTGTCTCTACCTTCTGTCCATCCTTGGTGAGGCGGTCTTCAGCATGTGCAGCCACAGTGGACAACAGGCAGAGGAGATGGTAGAGTGTGTCACTGTTACAAGGGGGCAGCATGAACACGAGGAGCTGGAGGGCACTTTCTTGGTCTGAATTATCCAGCACTGCAGAGAAATGAGCCCAAATGGACGACTGTTTTTAATTCAATCTGACAGAAACACAATGACTGACAGCGGGTGACTGTGTGTGTGTGTGTGTGTGTGTGTGTGTGTGCTCGTCCTCCTCACGTGTCGTGTTGATGAAGGCTGTGTAAAGTTCCCTTGTCAGCAGTGGGTTGGGCATGTCTCGAAGAAACTCCTTCAGCAGCGCAGCCACATCGTGGACACTGTGCTCCTCGTCCAGGTTCACCTCCCAGCCCTGGTCAAACTCCTCTCGAAGCTGGATGACACACAGGGATCATCAGGGGAGAAAAATATGAAAAAATATTCACAACTGAATTTATTCAAGCAAAAAGAAAAAAAATCATACCTGGCGCACTCTCTTCTTGGAACTTCCAACTCGGAAAATTCCAACTGTGTGCAGCCCTGACAGAAGACAGATTTTTTAGATTCACTGACTGTATTTCATCCTCATTAATAAATTATCCAAGTTACACTGTGTTGTTTCTTTGCAACCCCCTCAGGGCTATATTTACTGCTGAACTTTTATAATGGTGTACCGTATTTTTCCAGGTGTTGGCAGCAGAGATCCACTGCCCGGGGCACCTGTCTGTAGATTGGGTTAAGGCTGAGCTTCTTGTCACGGCTCTTCTTCCTGTTGCCAAAAGCCTCCTCTGGCAGAGACAGTTGGAGAGCCTCCAGGAGCTGAGACTGGTCATCATCAAGGTCTGTGATGCAATCTACAGACACTCCACCCTGTCGGGACAGATGAGTGACAATCAATGCTGTCACTCTTGCAAGCCTTGAAACATGGTTACGTCATGTAACAGTTGTAACAGTTCACTCTGATGTTAAAAAAGCTCTGACATTCCTGTGCTACAACAGCAGGTCAAGTGTCTTTGATAAACAGGCCTACCCTCCTGCGGGTCCGCGGGGTTGCCTCTAATATGTTCAGAAGAGGCAATTCATTTGGGGTCTCAGAGGTGGAGCTGAGAGAGGAGGTGCTGCTGGAGAGCTCTTTGTTGGCTCTTTTGAAGCTGTAGGTGAAGTGAAGGAAGGACAGCATCAATTCTGTCGGGTCACTGTGCTCTTCCCGCGGGGGTTCGGGCCGCTGCTTGTGTATGCGGTCGTTGGAAATGACCTGCGTCAGTGGTATGCCAAACGCCTGGGGCATAGTCTCTGAATGAGAGGGAGGAAAGGGACATAAGGTTCAACGTCATGGCTTCAATTTGATTCTGATCTTTATCGTGCATATTTTATGTGTTACTATTTGGATGGAAGTGGAGTGGATCAACACAATGTGCTTGATGTTAGGGACCCACTTGGTGAACGTTTGCCCATAAATGCTGTTTAATTGACTGCTATTTGTAATAAATTAACTGATATTTGTATATAAAATATAAATATAAATATATATGAAAATAAAAAAAAGTTATTTCCTCATATAACCTCCACATAAACATTTTTAAGCTGTTTCCATCAGAGAATTTCTTCTATGTAGAATTATTTCACACCACATGCTTTAATGTATTCACACACATATATAAACATGCATATGTAAATATATAGTGTATATATATATGCATAGATATATTCATATATGTATAAACATAGATATATAAATAAATATGTATACATATATTTATATATGTATACATACTGATTTTACTTAATTTTGAAGATAAGAAGGACGGAATTAAACTGATTTTAATAGATTTTCCGCCACTTTAGTTTACTACCGACCAAATAAAGAATAAAGACTTTCATCTGATTACATATTCATTGTATTCACACTCGAACTCCAACATAATTACTGCTCAGCACATTTAGGAACAGTGCTGAGCCAATGTTCTGAAGAGCACAGTCAATATCCAGTATTAGTGAGCACATAGTTTCGCAAATGACTTTTTAAACAAACGGGTAAAGAGAGGAAAGAGGGGGCTGGTCCTGCCTGAGGACAGGCCATAATGAATAAACCTCCACTTAAGATTGTTTTTGTTATTTCCCTCAACCGCCTGTCTGACAGAGAAGACCTTCCTGTCTGATTCCTGCAGCGGGCGGGGCTCAGCTCTGCACTCTGGGCAACTTCGGCTCAGTGTAGAACCTATGGTTACTCACTGCTGCCTCAGTATAAACAAGTGGGGATGTGTGCTCCAGTGAGCCTATACAGGCTCAGCCAGAAGGATCAAATAGCATCTTTCCAAATGTCAGAAGCTGACTAAGCTGGAAACTGTACTGCAGAACAGAGGCCCTACATGACACAGCAGCTCTCTCACAATCTTTAATCTTTACTGTTTTGGAAAATATGGATTGTCACAAGACAATTATCCAGATTTGCAGCCGGTTTTTATCAATATTGATAAAACCCTGATTTAGTTTAGTAAGTTTTTCAGTAGCCTGAATGTAGATCATGCCAGAAAAATTAGAAATATTCTATAGACACAATTTGGCATCAAAATCACTGTCTATTATGGGAATTGTAGGTCACGATAAAGACATGTAAATATATGCTTGATTAGAATTGGAATAAAAGAATGAAGAATTGTAAATTACTAACCCTGCATGTTAAACACACCCATCCAGAAACAAATATGGACTCATATGGCCACATGAAATAATATGGCGGGCTGCATTTGGCCCACGGGCCCTAGGTTTGACATATGTGCTCCTTACAGTATGCTGCCCTCATTTATGTATTTTTTCTTTTTCTACTTTTCCCAGCGAGTTGGCCGAACTTTTTTTTTTTTTTTTAACTATTTACTATTTCTGTACCAAGGCTTTCCGAGAGTTTCATAAGAGTTTGTTCCATTGTCCTGATCTGGTCACCAGTTATCATGATGACATGGTGAAGGCAGTGGCCCCTCAGCATGTCCTGTTTTGACTGACCACAGGCTCAAACATGTCCGTCACAAGATCCAGAGCTAACAAACTGATGGAAATCACTGGTCCAGCAGCTAAATGCCTCTGTGTTCCTGTGGAAAAAGGATTTTTAACAAGTACACATTTACAGTTTTTTAAAGCGTAATGCTGACTCAGCACACATCACACATTGTCCTGGACACACAAACTGCTGTTGTACCATTCCCTACAGTAAAAGGAGAAAAACAACATGCTCAATTTTTAGAAATAGTAATTTTAAAATAAACAAGTCAATTACTTGACTTCAGCCCAAGCAAATTAAAATCATGCAACTGGATAGGAGCTGGGGAGCTACTGTACGGCGGGAGCATCATTACCTCTGTCTTTACTCCTCTCCTTCGATAACGAGTCGAACTTTTTCTTCAGTGACTTCTTGTGCTTGTGACCTATAAAAAGATGAAGCCGTTACAGCCCTTGTCACCATCTCACTTAACATGCTCCCAGTTTTCCTCTTCTCGCTGATATTTTTAGACTAATTTTCTACACTGTTACATAATTCAAAAGCAAACTGTGCAGTAGGTGTCAGAAAATAAAAATGTAGACCGGGTGTCTCAATTCATAGCCCCAGGAGGACTGGCGTCAGCAAAAATTCCCGAATAAAAAAACTTCTCTCCTCATGACTGGCAAAAGTTAAGCATAAGAGTTGGCAGCACGGATGGTTTTAAAAAAAATTAGACTTCATAAAAACCTAACACAGTTCTGAAAGTTTTTAACTGTTCGATCATATCCAGAGTGAAGGTCTGCGTATGTAAGTTATTCATTCATTTTCTATCGCTAAGTCATATTCCAGGGTCATGGGGGCAGTTGGAGCCAATCCCAGCAGTCATCTGGGCGAGAGCGGGGTTACACCCTGGACAGTTGCCAGTCTATCGCAGGAAAGAACAGGAAATCCCATAATAAAATAATAAGAGCTACTGCTTGGCCTGCGTTGAAGGTTACACAAATATTTGTAAAATATTTCTGCTGCATTTATTTTACTGCTTTGATTTAGAAAACCTGGCAAAAAGTCCAAATCAGGATCGTTATTTCTCCTTTTTTTTGTAGATAATTTATTGTTTGATCATCATCAACTGCTTAAGGATGGTTGGGGCAGATGGAGCCAGTCCCAGCAGTCATCAGGGTGAGGCACACCCTGGACAGTTTGCCAGCCCATTAAGGGCCACATAAAGAGACCACCAGACTGACAGTACTGCAATTAAGAGTCTCTAATTAACATTACTTCCAATGTACATGTCAGAGTAACCTGAGAAATGGTCCATGAGGAAATGACCATGAGGGCTCAATTTGTTTGGATTATTTATTTCATGAGATGTTCTCTGATCGGTTAAAAAAAAAGAAAATGCAGATAAACAAGATTTTGTGTGTGCTTAAATACGTTTGGGAATGCTGATGTGGCAGCCAAGGTCACGATCCCGAAGCAATCGCCTGAAGGCCACGTCCTGGAGACGAACCCTCTCCAGTTCAGAGAGGCTCTGCAGGTGGACAGGTGTCAGACCGACGCTGCCCTCAGATGCACTTCTCCAGGTGAAGTTACCCTGAAGACAAACAAACACAACAAACACACGGGAAGATCAGACAGCAGCTCTCACACATTTTCTGTCAGCTTTTGCATCAATGAACTCTAACGCCACAGACTGCATTATAGATAAAATAACAGAACGGTCCGCTTCAGGTGACAGCTTCACCAACAAATAACAATTTTAGGACCAAAGAAATGCCAGCTTGTTTTTAAAGCTGTCAAAAGTACGACTTTCTAATATCAGCAGTTCAGCCTGAAGCTGAGTTTAAAAAACAGATCATTACCTAGATATCAAATGAAGTGCATACTTCCAACAAAATTCCAACTTCCCTAGGAACCCAAATTTGATAAGACCCATTCTCTGCATGTGCGGCTGATTCCACAAACCTTAGTTAGCAGTTAGCACAGATGAGCCTCCCTTGGTGAATGGATCTGATCTTTATTTGTGGCCATTACAGTTTTTCATTAACTACTGCAGCAGAAGAGAAAGGAAATAAAGTTACAAAGCCAGTAATACATCAAAGATGATGATTAAGTTAAAACAGCATCATCAGACTGTGGATGTGACTGGTCCAAAAAAAACAAAAACAAAAGTACATCAGGAGCTGAGGGAGTCAGTGACAGAATGCCAAAAGTACATAAGACAGAGGAGCTGAGGGAGTCAGTGACAGAATGAAAGTACGATCCATGAGGCTTTCTATGATTTTTTCTTTCTTTAAAATGTTCCATGTTGCTATTTCTTCCAGTACCAAAAATGTACCCAACACTGGTGTAAATACTGAAGTACCAAATCAACTAACATCCATCCATTTTCAAAGCCATTTGAATGATACATCATCGATATAATTAAAAAGTACAACAAACACTGAGTGACTCGTAAAAAAAAAAAAAAGAAAATTCCACCCAGAGTCTAGTTAGTGCTTTTAATGCTGTACTAATGCCTGGGCAGCCCACATACACGACTTGGAATCCTGAACATTTGACAAAATATCTCCATGCCTGAGATTACTGCGCTTTGATCCAAAGTCAAACCAATTATTCCGGCCATGTTCCAAAGAGGCTTAGTACCCTTTTGTCAGGATAAGGCTGTACTAAAGTGGCTAACGCCAGTTAATCTGAGTTAATGCTGCTCTACAGTGGCAAAGCCTTTACGGCGATGATGTGCTACTGTAACATACAGTCGTTCAACCGCAGGAAAACCCTCTGATTGGTGTTAATAATATTACATTATTTCCAAAAAGCTTTGTTTTAAAATTCTAATTACATCTACTGTATGTACCACTGGACTGACGGTATATCCACCCAAGCTAAGTTTTACCCTTGTATTCATATTTCCACATGTTGCAACAGCAATTCTCAAAAGTCATTGAAATCTGCATGTTTCACTTCAACGATGAACTTCAAACTCTTGTTAAAACTCTTGTTAGCGAGCTGTACGGTACAATGAGAGGAAACATGCAAAGTAATTCTTACAATAGATTTACAGTTGAGATTACAGCCATCAACCCCACTTGAACTGCATCCACTGAGGTGATGAATATTCCCCATGCAGCGCTCAGGAAACCATTCATTGGAACATTACGGTAAAGATTTTCCACACAAGCCCACGTTCCCACTCCACATTAGGTGTAAGTGTTACCATGCTGACTGCTTCTCACTGCATTTGCTTAACTCACATTTGCAGTTTTATCAACATTTAATGGTACAGAGCTAACAGGTCTAATACAACGCTGTTAAAACGGGGAAAGTACCGACATCACAGAGTCCGTCACTCACTCACATCCTGTTCTGCACTTTTTGACAGTGGTGAGGTTGGTTTAAACACAATGTACCCTATTTATAAGCATCTATATCAGTCACTTTATCAGCTTTTCAGCTTCCTGCTATTTTATATAGTTTAATTCATTGGTTTTGTTTAATTCAAACAGGTGCGACTTCTTTCAAGCATGAAACTGCTTCTATTTTATGCTAATGTTTACAAAAAGTCTTCTGCAAATTAACATTTACTCACAAGGCCGTCGATGCTGTGCTGAGGACACGGATCATCCATGACGACTCAAAACCATTTCAGTTGAATTCAACACCTTTAGTACCAGCATGTACAGTCTGAGGCCCACAGACCAAGTGTTTACAGCCAGACCAAGTCAAGACACTGATTAAAGCCCACTGTGAGAAGCTGTTTTTAGGCACGTCCTCGTACACAACACGACTGAAGGTGTAGACAGAAGGTGGGGGCAGTCAAGCAGCAAATACAGTGATGTAAATACAGTCATCGCAGTCAATGCTAGATAAGAGGAGAGGAGAGTAAGTACAGCACAGCAAGGTCAGAAGTTAGCAGAGGCTCGAGGCAAAATGCTATTTAAATTTAGGTAGTGACTTTTAATGCTCCATAAACCACGCAGAGTTCTTTGGCAAAATCAGCAGACTCCCAAAGCTGAGCATGAATTCAAGATATATCACTGTGTGCAATCTGCTACTTAATTATTTCCCTATTGCCAGAAGTGTTTTCTTTGTAAATGAGGTCAGCATCAGCTAAAAGGTAACAAAATCATTTACAGTGAAAGTAATTTGTTTTTGTAAATTGATACCATGTGAATGTGGATCACAACAAGAGTTTCATTTTAACATGGTGTACCAGTTCAACGGAAGGATTTGATGGCAGTAAAAACAAACAGTGGTGCCGTACATTTTTACAACTTGTTATTATAGTCCCAGGTGTCACAGTAGCAGCAGTTGGATCTTTCTCATCAGAATGATAAATGATTTTCTTATGTTTTTTTTCCCCCCATTTTTTTAAAAGCTAATTTCACCGTGAACATTTGAAACACATATGTGCGGAAAGCTGATTGTTTCAGCCCTGAATCTCGGTCCTGGTGATTAATGAGCTCATTTAGCCACTGCATCACTACATTAGAGTGATGTATGACTCCCTTCAAAGGCTTTAAAAGTTGCTGCATTTTTACAAGGGAAGTCAGAACAAAGTGAGACATGCATTCAGAAATGTAGAACTGCTGCTCATGTTACAGAAGACTCTTAACCAAAGTGGTTTGCATTAAGCCTAAAGAATGAAGATGACACTGCACAACTCCAGTTCCATGTTGGTGTTTTTTAAAGTA
Source organism: Cynoglossus semilaevis (assembly GCF_000523025.1). Classification (NCBI taxonomy): domain Eukaryota; kingdom Metazoa; phylum Chordata; class Actinopteri; order Pleuronectiformes; family Cynoglossidae; genus Cynoglossus; species Cynoglossus semilaevis. The sequence goes on from NC_024322.1 coordinate 9,903,164, forward strand.
GACAAGACATAACTGCACGCAGTACATTTAATGAGCTGTGTTTTTACATAATGGATTTAAGGGAATGAAATTCAGTATTTTTTTTTATATCTCACAAAGTCTTTATGATCAGTTTATAAGCGTATGGCTGTTTAACAGGATTTTAAAGTTACGAAGTCAGCAGAAAAAATATACATAAATGTAATGGGTGATACATCACAGTGCTGCCGACCTGCAGTAGTAGTGACAATCACTCCAATGATAATGACAGGTAAAACTCTTAATAATCTACAATGTTAACTAATGCATACAGGGAGAGCACGAGAGTGAAAACAGGAAGTGCCTCCAGATCGGAGGTATTTCTACACCGTTGAAGGTCCTCACAGACTTTTACTTCCACTACATATTAACCAAACCTGACAGTTCATATTTTTCCCTCTGGTTATTTTGCATCTGAAAATAAACAGCTTTTGCACTGTGTCAAGTCAGGAGTTTCTAACTGCAGAAATGGGGTCTATTTTCAAACAGAAGATCTTTAAGAAAAGTGGGTAAACTTCCTATAAATGCAGTAAAAGCTTTCACTCTCTTAAGCATTGTCAACATAAACTTGACATGGTTCTATTTGAAAAAAAGGGGTTTAAATGCAATGCTTGCAACACAATCGGGTGGCTTACTCAAATAGTTACCGGTTAGATCGACAAAAAAATTAGCATGCGTAACCGTATATGGTTCTTAATTTCTAAATAAAATCCTATGAGATGTGATGGAGATGAGATGGATTCTGTACACACCTGTTTACAGCCTATTTTTCAACACATGGTTTCTGCACCTTTACTTTTCATTGAAAATTAACCACCTGAATGGCGTCAATTTAATCACTGGGGAAGAAAAGGTACCAATAAATCAGCAGATTCTGATAGGCGCTTGAACAATCATGTCATTTTTTTTTTCCCCAAATCTGCTGCACAATGACACAACAGACGTGTAGTTTCTCGGCCGATGGCTTTGGCCTTGCATATCAGACAGTATATGAGCTATGTAATCAAATCAATGTAGCCAAAACTATAAGTGTATGTAAAATTACTTTAATCAGACCCAGACTGGATGCTATGCTGCTGCACTTTGCACGCCAACAGGTCTAGTTCCATGCCATCCGATGGTAATAAGTGCCTGAGGACTGCAGCCAAGGATCAGGTCATGCTGTTGTTCTGTGAGGAATAAGAGTCCGGGCTGTCTTCATGTAAACCAGATGTCTCTGTTTTCCGTCTCAGCTCAGACTGCTCAGACTCTTGGTGACTATAACTCTAATGTTGCAAATGACATTCAGCCTATGGAAAATGTACGGTCATTTTTTTTAAACTAAACTATGACGGCACTTTAAACAAGTTGCATTTGTTAGTGTTATCTCCAGCAGCCGCTTTCTTATGTTTGATTCATATACATACATTCTACTCATGGGCTACATACATTACAATGATACTTTTCCACTGACTGCTAGCTCATCATTAGTAAGCCCTGGCACCTGGACTGCATTTAAAGAATCTCAATGACCTAAGTTAACTTATATGACATATAATACATTCTCATTAGAGGAGAGCGGGGAGAGGGGCAGCAGAGGGGGGTTTCTGTGCAGAACTGTCAGCCCTACTTCATCACTGTTACTGTTACAGTTGCCTCCAAATGAACTCTAGCTGAATATTTTAAAACCCAGAAAAAAAGTGCTGCATTACTACGGTTTCCAAACACACAAAAAAAATCACTTCCTGACAGTGTAGGTTTACAGAGCGCTGATGTGAGTATCCAGGAGGGTTCTCACATCTATATGGCCGCAGCTCAAGTGCTGAGTTTTTCTTAGTATGTTTGAGGTAACAACACGCAGCAGCTCCATATATTATGACAGCTACTACGGTATAACCGCGACATATTTGCAATATAACATAGGCTGTCATGTGTCGTAGAGTTGAAATGTTTCAGCTCCACAATATGCTCAGCAAATAGTCCAGCGTGTGGCACAGCACACAAGAATAACTGCAGACACATCACCCTCAATACCCTCTCTGACAAGGAGCTGTCTCTAACATTATATTGGTTTCATTTAGATATACTGTGATTTTATTCCTAAGGGCCGGGGAATTGGGTTCTTGTTTCCCGATGGCTGTAAGAAAGAGACCAGATACCTGGTATTCATTACGAGGCCATTATAATGTCACATCTGTGATAGATTTCCATTAAACTAAACAAACAGTGTTACCATGAGGACCACTTTAAGCACAGTGCTACAGATTGGCTCAAATTGTCAACATGTGAGTCTAATGGCTCCAAATCTGAAATATAATAAAAACCCCTATTAAGAAAACACTTGTTTCCTACGGACATGTGTATAAATCTACCTATAGCACAAGTAAAAGCCTTCAGAATAAGAGTTCTTCTCCCTTTGCCTGATTCTTGTATGCGTCACCAGAGCAGATCATCTGTCTCCATGTGCCTCAGTCTCCAGCCTCCTTTACTGGTACATTAACCATCCTCACCACATCCACAGATCTCCTCTGGAGCCTTTATCTTTCCCTCCTGTCTGGCAGCTCTATCACTTTCATCCTTTGTCCAAAATGCACTTCTAACTCTCAACCTTGTCACCCTAAATTTGTCTCCGAACTAAGTCCTACAAGTTCTCACAAAGGAGAGAAAAAGTAAAACCCCAACTCTAAATCCAGGTTTTAAAGGCTTGGTTTTTCATCAATAAAGTGTGGAGTCTTTTAAAGTTCGGATTCCCCAGACATTAGGTTGTTTTTGATGGAAACATTTTAAATATGGAAGGATTTACAATTCGCATGGGAATCACCACCAGGAAACTATTACCTGTTCTACCAATGGACCAATAAAACACTGCTAGACATGACAAACTTTTCCAGTCACACCTATCTCAGCAGATCTCAGCACGTCAAAAAAAGGAGTGGTTTCTGCTTACAACATTTCAATAAAGAGAGTGAGATGAATCACTTTAAGTGACCAATGACGCAAAACCAAACTGCCACAACAGAAATTTCGTGCCATTATTAGTCATCGTGTTGATGATGGTGAAATGCTCGTACCTACTGTTTATTTCCTCTGCACTGAGAAGAAAATCTATGGAAAAGCCAGTGAAATAACCAGAAAGAATCTAAAAACAGTAAAAACAATAAGTATTCACCAACTGAAATGCTGAATTCCAAGGTTTATCTAACAGCTGCAGCAGCAGTTTTTCAACTAGAATCGAAAAAGCCTCTTGGAAATGAGTTGAAATGTTTCTAAGAAACCACGGTGGTCTTGTGCTCCACCGCCGAAAGTTTTATGAATTTTAAGTGTTCTCCTTTTTTCCATTAATGTGGTGACAATGGAGGAATTTTCCTGTAACAGACATGCTTCCTGTTAACCAAATCGTCCGGACTTTTAGGTATACATGCAGTAATATATATATATATATATATATATATATATACTTTGGTACTATTTGTTGATTTAGGGTTACAAATGAAAATATATATATAAATAAATATGTATATATACATACACATATATACTATAAATGGGTGGATTATATGGGTGTTTGCATATTTTACATTATGCAAATTACAGACAGACACATACAATTAAATCATGGTGGAAAAGTCGAATGTAAAGAATTATTTATTATTATTTGTTATTATATAAGGATTAAACTGAAGTTATTGCTTTCACCCAGTCATTTAACCTATGACCCTTAGCTCTGCAACACACTTGGGGGTTGTATAAGAAACTACGGATTACTTTGGGAAACTAATTTTAACTTAAACTCTGGAAATCCCATGCGTGGAATCAATATATGTTTCATTAAGTTTACAACAACAAATACACAATTTCAAAACACTAAACACGACAAAAGTATTTAAAAGGCTAGTGTCACTTGCCGCAATGTTTGTAACTCTTGAACAGTGCGCTGGTGCGACAAAGTCAATAGTTATCTTTAGACATAATATAAACTGTTATTATAGACTCTTTGCACTTTACCATATAGGGCGACTGCTCCGCTTCAGTACTGTACTGTCGCATCATTACCGCGTCCAGGCTCCTGGTCTGCCTCAGTCTGCGCTTAGAAATAGTTTCAGGACTTAAGGAGCACAAGAAAACGCTGCTGAGTATTCCCTGAGCCGACATGTCTCTTCTAGCTGATGAAACCGCGGATAAAGTGAGCAGAGAAGAGACTCATGTCGTCAAAGTCTCAACACAAAGTAGTGAAAGCAGCAGTAGCGGCGGCGGCAGGTCTCCACCGCGTCACGCTGAGTGGTATTATAAAAGAGGAGGCTGGAGTCCCGTGTTCCACTTCCCACCTCCACCTCCTCCACCTCCACCTCCTCCTCCTCCTAACATGCACTGTGGCTCGGGGCCAGTTTCGCCAGATACAAATGTAAATGTATCAGTTGCCAAAAGACATCTTAATCAGATAAAGAACAAAACGTCAGGACAATACTTTAATTACCCTGCATGTTATAGCCTATAACCAACACTGGATTATGAAGCGTGGGGATCATTGTTTACGTTTTGCGTCACAAAGAGCTACGTTTTGCGTCACCACGTGATACGTCGTGCGTTGATTGGCTGTAAAGAAGCGAGAAACGAGACAACGCGTGAAAAGCTCTGCGTGAGCAGGATCTGAATGTAGTTGTGCTAACTAAGTCATCCATGTAATGAAAGGGTTAAATTATCTCATCTTCATTTTAAACTTTCAAGGATTTTGTTTGTTTTTTTTTGTCACTGTATACTTAGTTAGTAAACATTTATGTTGCTTTGCATTTGTAGCAATATTCTGAGGTTGATTAAAAGAGAAAAATACAATCTGTAACCTACATATCGAACATCAAATCAAATGTAAATGACATTTATTGTTAGACACTCAGTGTTAAAAATGCCTTGTATTTTAATTAAAAAAACACAAGTAACACACGTAAAACTAAACCAACACCATGGCACATGTCTCTGTTTCACTTCCTTGTTTTTTCAGGTATTTCTAAGGCAGATGTAATTATTCTGGATATAAAAGTTTCCGTTGTTCTATGATGTATTAGCTTGGTGTGAAGGATTTAAAGCCATAGTGACCCATGGCTTTAAATCCTTCATAGACTATAAAGTCAGGAGTCACATTAAACTAAATGTAATGGCCCTAACTGGCTCATGAACTTGGACACACCAACAATACTTCCTGCCTTACATTTTTACAAGACATTTTAATATTAACAGATTACATACATACATAAACTGTGCGTTAAATGTATGGATTTAAAGTAGTTAAGCTGCAGCTCAAAAACCAAAATGGGTTCAAATACAAATGTGTAGTTTGAAGAAGAGCTTCATGCGGAAAGATAACGATGAGCTAAATGGGAAAAGTGAAAACGACTGTAAGAAAACCTTCACAATAATAGACAAATGACAAATGATATGAACTATCGATCTTGTAGCAAAGAAAAGCTGAGTGTTTCTAGATCAATACATTTAGATTCATATTTATCAATAATATTATTTAGTGTCGTCTGGTAAATGCACCTGGTATTTTGTGGGTCACTTCAATTAAAAAACAAACAAATTAAATCAAATGAAAACGTTTACAAATTTGGAGTACTGCAGTACTCTTGACGTGTCAGACACCGTGGACAGACCGTGCCCACATTCAGTACTCTTTTGACCACACTGCATTTTTCCCCCTTTGAAATACTTGGCATGTGGTGCCCTGGGAAAAGACCTTTCCTGTGGGAGCTCTGGGGAAGGGACCCGTGTGATAGCCTGACATGTGAACCAGCACTGTATGGCCTCGATAAGGATTTGTCAGATACCAGAGTCCACCAAACAGACAGGGGAAGTGGTGATAAGAGGGTGGCTTTGCGTTTGATCCACTTATTTGGTGGTGCCTGGGTTTAAAGTGGGAGTCTGAGCAGATTCTCATCAGACTTCCCGTAATGTCATTTCTCAACGATAAGGGCAGCCTCCTGAGCTCACATCCACCAGCCTTTTAACGGATGTCACCACGAAAAAGGTTCTGTCCCACCTTGGTCCCGTAAGACTGCTTTTTAGGATACCTCACAAAACAGTGTGGTTGGATTTGATGTAGGTACATAAAAAAAACCACGATTAAACTTTTGCATTACACCTTCAAATTTATGCATAATTCATAGTCCATTTCCAAATGTAAGTCGTCGCTGCCAGCTTTCCTAGGGGCACTTTGCAATATAACATTCTTCACTTGAAAAATAATGAACAGTGCACTGAGCAGCCTGCTGGCAGAAAAGCTGTCTCAAAGGAGCCACAAACACTTCTGTAGAATACGGAGAGTATTTGCAACTGATTTACGAGGTCACTCGTGTGGTAACAGTGAGATGTGAGGGAGTAGCAAACAGAAAATGTATTGGCAGCCGTAATGTTTCAAAGAGCTGTGATTTAAATATGTTAAATATATTTGTGGTAACATTGCCCTTGGCTGTATTTACTTACTCTGTGTGTTAGTGCCATTAGAAAACATTTATATTTGTTAACATAAGTGACAGAGATTGAGTTTGTATCGGTCAATGCTACAGGAACTGTGATTCACCAACTGTGGATGAGTCAGCATGGTTCAAATTAGGGACCAGCGGCCACTAGATGGCAGCACACATTACAGTGCCAGTGATTAATGAGGGCAATTTAGTCGTGTTAAACGGATTTAACCTGCTCATAGTCAGCACAGAAAGATTTGTGTGCAGTGTTTACTATTTCTGCTTCAGATCTGCATCTACATGGTATTACCCAGACTGACCGAAGGGAAACCAGGACCTTTTGGGCTGCACTTGCTAAACTGAACATACTATTGTGATGTCATTTAACAAATGAGAGGTACAATTACCAAAGGGCTAGATTTTTTAGCACTACAGTTTGAAAATAAGGATAAGGAAAAACAATATAACTTGGAATCACCTGTACGTGCACGTGTGCCAGGACTGACAACATTTACAGACTGTTTCCCCAGCATTTCTCTAATTATAAAGAAGTTGGCGAGTTCTCAAATTCTAAAATAGAACAACAAACAAACCAACATTCAGAAACACCTCATTCTTTCCATCATTTCCAGGCAACAACATGGGTTTGCTCCAAATTATAATTCTTAACCCAACACTAAACAATGGTTTCCTGCTTCAAAACTATAGCATGTTGTGTGATGGATTGAATCATTAAAATCAGTTTCAGCTATTTTAATTAATAATAGATTCCCTACTCCAAAAATGAAGGTTAGGGCTGCAGACAGAAAAGAAAAGAGATGTGTTCTGTGTTTTGTTTTGTTTTTTTCTTTTCTTTTTTTTTACACTATCTAAGAATCAGGAACATTGTTTATATCGTGTGAAAATCCTCACCCACATACAGCTCTGGTAATTAATTCTAACTGACATGAGTTTTCCTCTCCAGGGAAACTCCCACATTTTGCACATTTTTGCCAACCTATTTTTAAAGAATTTAAGAATCAGAATTGACCAATGCATTCCACAATTAGACCCTTGATCCAAAAGATTTTCATCTAAACTGCTGTGAAACAAACCACCTGCAAAACTCCACATCTGCAGAAACAGCCTCTCCATTTTGACTAAGCCTAACCCTGCTCTTATGCAATGTCTCTTTCTGCTCACTTGTCTGTGCTGGTGCGCTGTCGAGCACCCATACTGTACTGGAAGTGTATTGCATTATGGCGTTATGAACCGTCCGTGACATGCCGAAGATTAAAGCTGTAATCTGCAGCAGCTGGGAACCAAAGCAGAGTGGGAGGGTGTTATAGCGCTTATTTGTCTTGAGTGTTTCTCTTATGTGTACAGTAAATTTAATTTCACTGCATTGACCTTCTCTGTGTGTTGTCATCTCTTGAGCAGCCAGTGTTGATGTGTACGGTGCGCAGGTGAAATACTGTTTAATGTGTTTTTTTGAAAACCGAGACACCGAGACAAAACGCAGTTTTAAATCCGTTAGTGCAGCTCTATCAGATTGGAGACTCCAGTTAGTCCTCTCATCGCCAATCTCTAACATTTGATAGCACACCTACTGCAAAGCACAGTGGGAAAAAACAGGAGTAATGGGAGGAGGAAAATGCAATCTAGATGTCAGACAAGCATTTGATTTACCACTTACAGAAGCCAGTCTCTGCATCAGGGCAAGGCCGTGCCATCTCACATTTCCACTCAGCTTCATCCTTCAAACATTACTGGCCACGAAGTATTGATTTCTCATTCTTCTCAATATCCTCTTGCCTTTAATAGAATTTACACCAGACTATCAAAGTCTTAAGGAGGCCTCCCCTCCCCGTACAGTCGTGCTGGGATACTCTCACCCTCGGAGAGGGCATACTCCAGCCTGCCCTCCATTAGGCTCAGTTGTGAGTGACTATCTCAGAGAGAAGACATGGAAAATGACAACACGGGCGAGGATGAAAATTGCATTAGCAGTAATTTGGAGGAAAATTCGGAGCAGCAGAGGTGAGTCTGTGCCTGTTTTTGTTTTTCTCTTACCTTGTGATGAACATTAAGATTTGCTCGGTGACAAAGAGATTGTCATGAAGTCTATTTTTGGAAGAGAACTGACTGCGCTTACACACGTCCTCTCAGTATTTGTAGAGTGGAGGCTCTCCTCCCAGATAGTTAAATAGTTTCCGTTAAATTTTCAAAAAGTTTTGTGCTAAAGCTAAGAATACCTAACCTTAACGTAATACAATTTAAAGGTAAAATCGTGAATTTTATTATCTCATAATGAAGAATTGCACATTAGTTGATCTGTTATTGCCACTGTGTCGGCCTTTTGTGTCATGGATCTAAAACATTTTTCCGAGTATCACAAATAATGCGCATTTTTGCTGATCCTTATTTGCTGTCCAGCCATAAGCGGCGTACAGTTTCTGATTCAAGTGACAGCTTCGGCTTGGTGACCTTAGCCAATGTCCATGGACACATTGATTTTTGTCCCACATTACAGATAATTGCTGGATGCAGTGAATCCTATCCTCCCTGGGCAGCAGGGTGGAGCCTGTGCAGTGTGTTGACACGAAAGCGGCTATCTGATTTGACGAATGTGATATCCCAGGATGCCACTGACTGATTGTGATTGACTCCTCTCTGAACTTCCTGTTGTAACAGTTTGTTATTATTATTATTATCATTATTATCGTTATTAATATTATTATTAATGTTATTGTTTTGTTTCTAATTTAGAAGAAGTAATATGCACTGATTGAAGGGAAAAGGATGTTGAATGGTGCAGTTTATGAATGTTGGAAGTCACTGAAGGAACACTTTTAAGATGTTAATGAGAGCAAAGGCTCCGTCCAACTCCCTTAATGTGTTGTGAACTTGTTCAGTTAATTATGATGATCGACCTATTTCACGTTTTTTTCTGGAAAGGCAAAATTTAAAAAAAAAGAGAAAGATAACGATCCTGATTTTGGATTTGTGGCCAAACCTTGTAAATCATTTTAGTAAAACGGATGTAGCCGACGTCTTTTACAAATATGTGTATAACCTTTAGCGGGGCCCGTGCCGTAGCTCTTATTATATTATTATGAGGTTTCCTGTTCTGCATGAAGCAACTCTCATCATTTTATGCAAATGACTGCATCTTCTGTTTGTTCTGCTCCATAAAGTAATGGGGAAAAAGTCACTTTCTCTGTTATTATGTGATGCACAAATCTGTTATGATGCTCTGAAAAAAATCAACTCGCTCTGCATTTACATATCTTTTGCACGTACAGGCACCTAGCGCTCCTGGTTATTTGTCTTGCCAACCATTTATTACTTATTTTATAGTTGTGGGAAATGTTACTTCCTTGTGCCCCAAAGTCTAGTTATCTAATTACTCAGAAATTTAAAACATCGCACAGGAGTCATGGAAGCTGTCAGACCAATTCCTGTGAAAGGGTGCAGTTTCGTAACATTCTGAAGAAGAGAATGAGCCCTTCGCCCACACACGGTAAAAACAGCACATTAAACAAAACGAGTCTCTGAACTCAAACATACCCAGCTCGTCGTGAATGTCCTAAATCACGACCGTAGTGACCTCACGCCTGACGCCACGCGCTAACTGTGACAGTGCACTTTGCACAGCTACTGCCCCCTCTCTTCGCATGCTGTGGCCTGCGTGTCATGGAAAAACAAGCCAATGATGCAGTGCAGTGAGGGCCGGCGGCATGTGTCAGAACACATGATGGAATGTCTTCCTGCAGAGTATTTATCTAAAGGGGTTTCGTTATATACATATAAAAATAGTCTTTGTCTCACACGGCAGTGCAGTGTGGCCATATTTGAAAATGATCGTGTAAAATATGTGGATGTTTCAAAGATATGTTTATATATATATATATATGTATCACGCCTGACGCCACGCGCTAACTGTGATTCTGCACTTTGCACAGCTACTGCCCCCTCTCTTCGCATGCTGTGGCCTGCGTGTCATGGAAAAACAAGCCAATGATGCAGTGCAGTGAGGGCCGGCGGCATGTGTCAGAACACATGATGGAATGTCTTCCTGCAGAGTATTTATCTAAAGGGGTTTCGTTATATACATATAAAAATAGTCTTTGTCTCACACGGCAGTGCAGTGTGGCCATATTTGAAAATGATCGTGTAAAATATGTGGATGTTTCAAAGATATGTTTATATATATATATATATGTATATATATATATATATATATATATATATATATGTGTATATATATATATATGTATATATACATATAGTGTATATATATATATATATATATATGAACAAAAAATGCTCACGTTTGTGATTAATTTTGTTTTGGTCGTTGCACAGGAAGTGAAGTTTCTTGTTGCCATCACCTGCTTTTTGTACGTACGTACATGTCATTGCATGTGTTATGCAAGCAGTTCCATTTGCTTGTAAAGGCAATGACACGTGCGTCAGTTCATAACTAATGGAAGACTGTGGAAGCTGTTCATGCATGAAGGAGTCTGCATGGCATAATGCAGCGTGGATGGTAAAGTGCTCTGGTTTTGTGCAGCAATGGCCTGAAACCGCAAATCGTTACATGTTTAAAATATATAATCACAAGCCAATTAATAGGAAATAGCAAACAGAGTCAAGTCAGCTGACGTTACTACAGTACATTTAGGTTAAGGCCTAATTCCATCAGTCACATAAGGCTTAGGTCTGGCTCTGATATGGGTGACAGTTGACAGACACACACGTAAAGTATGGATTATGGATGAAGCTTAATTTTTTTTTTCTCTAATGGATGATGAAACACGTGCTGGTTACAGAGGCCTCACACAGAAATTCTACTTCAGTTACTACATATGGAACGGTTCTGAATCTGTGCACCGATTAAATCAACAATCATTCATCCATCTGTCCATCCATCCATCCATCTATTATCCATCAATCCATCCATCCATCCATCCATCCATCCATCAATCCATCCATCCATCCATCCATCCATCCATCCATCCATCCATCCTCCTCCATGACCCCTGTGTTCACTGAGGCAGCCCTAACATGTCCAACTACACCCTATTGGAGTGCAGCTGTTCTACATCGATCCCTCTGTGTTTTCGGATGCACTGGCCCGTAATGTGATGTTGTTTCATTACCGAGGCAGAAGCGACAAGCTCAGTCTCCTCCCTCAGGGCACTGGCCACTCCCCTGGACACCGTATTAATCATAACTGAATAACTTATTCAGACAGATGCCTGTGGGAAGTCCAAAGTACCCACGGAGAAAGTTTGAAACTTGGAGACAGAAGCATACACCAGTGTGAGACTTGACAATATTTGGAGTAGCAAAACCAACCACAGAATCGACAGAACAATGGACCTAGATGACCGTGACCTTGGCGTCTTCACTATCATTCAGTGAGTAGTACCCTGTGGATGGGACTTCTGTGCCTCTGCTTCCACAGTTGAACTTTAATAATGCCTTTTGTAGCATTTGTACAAAGAGGTTTTGTTTAGTTAACTGTTGAAAATTGAAATTTTTACAATCACATGCTTTTCATTTAATGGTGATGGACTTAATTTGATAATCTTTGAACTTGATTTTCTTTTACAATGAAATGCCACTGATTAGGATCTGTAGACAGATTTTGACACTGCAGAGTCATAATAACTGTAAAGAACTCAACAGACTGCTCGTCTGAAGAATACAGGGAATATCGCTCCGTGTTCCTCACTTGACAACTGTGGTGGGAAACGTATCTTGTGGTGGCGGGAAAAATGTCACAACACGTTTTATTTCTAAAGCTGCTAACATGTTGAAGCTACATATTTTCACTTGATCCCACAGATGACAAAATAAATACTGAGTGTTTAATGATAACTAAAGGCTGTCATATGTTGTACTCCATGTTTGGGCTGAGACTGTCAGGTAGTAAAATATTTACCAAAACAAGAAGAGATACTGTGTACTGAGCTAAAGAGAGATGTGATTAGAAAATGTGTCCAATATTAATAATCAACACATGTTAAGTCACTTCCCTCAGGCCTCACAAATGTTTTGACATCATACTTTATATTTATCACTGAGGTAAACAAACACAAATAACTTGGATTTTTTTTATATGAAAATATTCATGGCGTTGGTTCGTTTGATTTGGCTTTTATTTCTTCTCTAGTGAATACAAATGTAGCTCAATCTGTTCCAATTTTAGTAACCTGATGCCAAACATGGAGCAGCATTGTGTCTTCACTTTGGTGAATTGTTTTTTAAAGAACTCAATATATCGTCAAATCGTTTTACTGCATCGACTTTTCCAACTTCCGAATTTCTCTGCCTCTTGGCTGCTTTGGATTGTGGTGTTACTTTTTGTCATATGGCATCTTCATCCCTTTTTGCTAGTTCCACACCTGACACTCTCCTAAATATGGTGTTTTATATATAATCCACACAGATCCGGGAACTTCATCAGCAGGTGATGTTTAACTTGGCAAAATGTGTCCATAATCTTTTTAAAGCATAGCAAAAACATTTGCCAGGGGACTCTTCACTTCATATACCAATTTACCAGACCACTGAATATTAATGGGAAACACCATTAAGACCTTTAAACCTCCAACTAAAAGCTGTTTAATTCACTGAATAAATCAGCAGGTGCACAGGTAGTATAATTAGTGCAGCACTAACATATTGGGAAAGTTGAGAACGGTTTATTCACTGATGTTGACAAACACGTCCTAAAACACACACACACACACCTCATCATAAATTGCAGTTTGTGACAGCTTCTGAAGACTCATCATCAATTGCAGTTTGTGACAGCTTCTGAAGATAGTTTTCTGTAGAGACGATGGTGAAAACTCCTTCTAATGAGCTGGGACTGGGGGGCACTCTGAGCTACAGTGATATCAAAACAAGTAGAGTCTGCAGTTAATGATTATTTTTCAAACATTAATATTATTAGGTAACATTTTTTTCATGTTGTTGCATTGCTCCACAGCCTTGACACACTCAGTGGGTACAGTAGACATGATCATCAAACAAAGAGAAAGTCAGGGGTTTGACCCTTGGTTTTGCTCATTTAAAGATCTCAAAAGTAAAAAAATTAAGCCTCATTAAAACCAGCTAGAGTCTGGTCTCTGGTACTGGTCTTTGGGCCAGGTTTCCCTGGGTAAGAACCAGCTATAAACCCGTGCCAGGTTATAATCTGCTGTGTTGACCCTTGAAAAAGGGGCAGCCAGAATTAATAGAAAAAAAAACCACATCCCTGGCCACATGCCCCACAGTGAGGAGACTGCATTGCTTTGCAGTCCAGAGCCTTTACATTTTCACGGTCTCTCTCTGTGCCTGCAGTCCACCTTCCCTTCACTGCAGAATCTGACCACAGTCCAAAGACATGCACATTGAACATAGGGTTAACTGAAACTCTGAATTGAAATATGAATGAATTATTGGCGGGCTTCTACCATATGTTGTTCCGGTGATGGACTGAGGACCCGACCCCTCTCTGTCACCTAAATTCCGCTGGGATCGGTTCCAGCTACCATTGTGACCCTCAACGGGACAAGTGGTAGAAGATGAATGAACACACTCTGCATAAAGTGCTATCGATGCAAGATTGCAAGATTAACCTCTAGGGTACTTGCTGCAGGATCTCTTGAATTAAGATCTGAAGTGCAAGCAACATGATCTGAATGCAAGGCTCGCCAAAGTTAAGCTCCAGTCCATTTCATGACTAAATGAACCAGAATCCTTGAAACAGCCCTGGAAATAAATAACTGAAAATAGGAGTCAGAGAGATGAGAGCTCGATGTCTATGGGAGAGCAGGGATGGGCTACGAGCCCAAATGGACCTGGTAGCGGTGCCAAAAACACTGCTGGGATCTGAATGTTGACCACCTGGACAAATCTTCAAATTGTCAATAAGCCAAGGCGTGATATAACAGTACCAGTGAGTAGCATTTAAAAATAACACCCAGGTATCACATTGGTTTGAGGTGTCACTTTTAGACACGACTATTGTCTCAGGTCAAAATACATGTCTGCGACACGACTTGACTCAACGTTTTTACACAAGATAACGATTCTCTCTCTTGGGATTGGACCTGGCAGTAGGACTGGGGATAAGGGTTTAGACCAGGAACACTTCTGCCCCCAAGTGGAATAAAATACTGAACCTTCAGGGGGCAGAAATGCTCACATAGGCACACTTACGATCAGTGATAACTAGACTTTGTTTTGCAAAATGTACACAAGAGTACATAAATAAAAATATATATTTATACATATCAGCATAAGGCAATATAGCTAAAAATGTGTATTTACATCCTAAAGGAGACAGTCCTTATCCTTATGTTGAATTAAATCTGCCAGTAGCAATTGCCACATCCAGGGCTAGCCCTCAGCTAGGCGATATAGGCGGTTGCCTAGAGTGGTGTCATTTGTTTGTTATTCTGTGATTAACCTCTCCTGAAAACCAATGGAAACCACACATGCCAGCATCAAACCTCCGACAATCTCAGATAACGCTAATTGTTTCTTGGTGGTTTCCTGGACAGAGGTACCTCATCTGCAGCGTTTGATTAATGAAGGCTGGTCCTTCCACCTTGGAATAATAGATGCCAGGTGATTCTTCATCTGGTGATGTAGGTAAGCTGGAGGTATCGTTTGGTAAATTATAGCTGGTCCTGTGACTCTCCGCCTCATTTATCAGCATTTTAAAAACCTGCCAGAAAACACAGAAATTCAAGCATAATAAAATGACTGTGTATCCAGACCTGAACTGCTTTACTTAGTCACAAAAAACAAACATTTCAGTTACAAAAGTTACAAATGGAATAAATTAGAGAAAATACGGTCCAAGACAGCTGGAGTTTTAGGGTAAAACCTGTTCCAAAATGTCATTACCAGTGCAGAAAACATGAACCTAATTAGACACAATACTTACTGAATATGGAATTGAATAGGGTTTTTTTTTTTACCTTTAATATCTCCGTCTTGATGTTACCCCAAAATTAAGTTATTGGCTGCAATACTAATGCTGGCCAGCAGATCTAAGCTACAGAGGAGAATATACTGAAATATACAGGTTTGCTTTATCCTTAGATTCAATGTTTTATTAATACTTATTTTGATACTTTGTCTAAATAAATAAAATATAATGTAAATGTATCTGTGTGTTGATATGGCTGTAGTTAGCTGTTTTAATAAATCAGTGACTTCCCTGGTGAGCACCATAGACACACACTACAGTCATACAGTTATTGGTTGCACTGCAGCTAATTATTTGTCAGTTTGTTTATTTTTTATTGCTGGCTCTTACAGCAACAGAGTCAATAAAATAGAGATGTGCAGCTATAAGGGCAAAAGTTAAAAAGCACTAAGGAGCCCTTTAGATTCGCCTGTCTTTGGAGTTTTTCTTCACCGCTCCTCTGTGACTTTTGCTCGTAATATACGTCTTTATCCTTTGCAGCCATTCCCTGCCTTGTGGAAACGCAGCACCTGGCTGAGAATTGATGAGACTATCTGCCTGCCTCTGCCCCTTTCTCTGGCTCTCCCTGCCTCCCTCCAAAGCTGTTGTTCCTGTGCAGCTCCTGCGCATCATTCCAGCGTGTTAGAAATTAAATGAAGGTGGCTTAACGCAGATTCACGCTTTGAAGGATATAACCGAGTGAAAGCCGCGCTGCCAGATCCTTCTCCATGGGCTGTGGATTCGCACTGTTGAAGCGAGAACAAGCAATCACTCAGCCATGCAGAACCCCAGACTGGAGGACTAATCTCTGACTTGTGGGAGCTCCACTTTTTTTTCTGAATTATTTATTCCCTTCTACGCTAGACATTGTGGTATAATGGAGCCCAAGTAAAGTAGATGGTGAATTAGTAGCCCTGACTGCAGTCTGCAGCACACATGGATGTGTTCAGCTTTGTGAAGATGCCAAAGCTGTCATGGTGAGTCAGATGGATGCTGCTGTGCGTTTGCCTGTTAGTGTGTGACTGTGCCTGTGGGCTGCCCAGAAGCTCCGGGAGCTTCGCATGTTCAGAAACGTGATAAAGACAATGACACAGGGTGAACGTGAAGCAGTGTGTGATTAAATATGCCGAGTTATTGATTGCTTAGAGAGACCAAGTTGTGCAGTCATGTGTGATGTGAAGTGAATGAGCAAGTGTGCGGTGGACGGAGGTGGGGGTGGACGCAGGAGCCGAGGCGGTTCACATATCTCTAGTGTCTGTATCTACTGTAAGTTCATACATTTTTTATGCAGCAGACAGTTGTTATGATGACTGCGTGTTATGTCATGAAATGGTGAGACAACCTGTGTCACTTGTTCAAAATGCAAAAAAAAAAAAAAAACACACACACAGAAGGGGGTTAACATTGCCATATGTCATGTTTAGGGTGCATTTATAGAAACCTGACTGTTAATTGTCTAATGTTTCATCTACTTTATCTGCATCACATGATTGTTATGAACAAAAAGTAGGACTGAAGAGTAGAACCCTCCGCAGGTTCTTTAAAGGCCCAAGCATTTATGCTAATTTGCCCCAACTTAAACCTGGTGTAGCCCACACTTCCACACATGGTTATGCCAACTGGGAGCTGTGTATACCACTGTACACATTTCTGATGAGTGCAGCTGACACCTGATCAAAAGAGGGCAATGAAAACTGTGCATAAATAAAGAGCTGGGCATCAGTGTTGAAAGAACATTACAAATACGCCTGTTTTGATTTGAACATACTGTAAAATACTGCAATTATTGAAATAATGCATTCAACAGTAGAGAGTGAATAACTCTGATCAGGACAGACATCATCTGCCCCAGTGGACAATAATCCTCCTGAGGGATTTATCTCCATCAGGGACACCGTCGACCAATGCTGTTCAGATAACTGATTATTAGTGTAAAATATAAGAATGTGTCCCAGTTTGGTGCATTTATCTCTTTGATCAATCATCATTTTGTCACGGTGAAAATGTTAACGTCACGTTGTACCAACGTGTTCAGCTTCATTTTTAGTTATTCCTAAAAAAAGAAAAAAAAGCCTGCAGGCTAAAATTTTCCATCAGTTGATGGGATGTTTTCCACTTAGTCTCCCTCTGTGGTACCATTTATGATACAGCTCCCGACGGACCACTAACATCACTACACCCTGTCACTGTTAATAATGCCACACAATGCTGTCCCTGATTATGAGTTACCAGTCCTGCAGCAGCAGTTTTTTGTTTTCTCCCTCTCAGCTGCCAAGAAGAATTAAAGTCAGCAGGCTGCTGTTGAACCAAGGCTGATAAAACATTTTACAGAAAAACCCACTGCATGTACTGCTTTTGCGAGATCTTATAGAAATGAAACGTTTCCTTGTCTCTTTCTCTTGCCACGCAACGCCCCCAGATACGTCGGCTGTCAGAAACAACAGCATGGTCCTGCCTTCATTCTTGGTTAGGATTTAGATCCACGGGGATTTTGCCTTATTGAAAGATGACTAAGTCTCCTCCCTCACGTCTGTTCAAAAGGCAAAGTTTGAGCCGTTTGACCAAAGTTGTTTAAACGGCTCTGCCTCAATCTGTGAACGTGAGCATAGCCAGCGGTGTCGTTACACTTTTCCCACATCCATGTGGGTGGTGTGAAAAATTGGTTGGCTGTGGCAATAATAACCACTAACATCTCATAATTAGGAAGAAAGTGTCAATTATCACTCAATCATAGTACGGTAATTGCTCCGTTCAACTAGGTGAACGAAATGTGCAACTAGGTGACTGACTACGCTCGCATGCATTAAGATCTGGGAGCTGGATAGCATCTGAGGAAACGCAGCCTTCCACAGTCACTTCAGTTGTTTGTGTAATTTATTTCCCGTTCCTGCCTCATTTTCTTAGTTGTACATTTAACCAAATCCTTACGATGTCTGTAATGTATAATGTGGTTGATTTTTCATCACATTCCAGGAGTAGGTCTAAGATTTTTAACCTATTAATCATGCTTAAAATATTGTTAGATGTACAATGCAACATGAATTATTCCATTCTTCTTGAATGATGAGTCAAGTGCATTTCTGCTCAGTGTTTAAATCACAGCTAAAGTTTTCTTTCGTTTTGGTAGTAGTGAAAACACATACACCAGATCGACACGTTGTTGCTGCTGTTGCACCTGCCTTTCACATCTGCCTTACACAGAAAAGGTCCTGGGTTTGAGCCCCAGAGGAACCTAATGGCGCCTCCTGTGGCAGCCTGTGTGGATTGCAAAGACTCACACTGTGAATTTTCACATCGTGGGATGAATAAGGGATTAATGTTTGTTTAAATTTTATGATTGGCATAGACTGGATTAGATTGGTACATATAATCCTGTGCTGGTCAAACACTAACAATGTAAAGTGGTGTCTCATTACATCATAACTCATGTTTTATTGCACTTGTAATGATATTTTGAGGAAAGTTAGAGGGCAAAAGCTTGGCCTATTAGGCGTTACTTACACCTGTAATGTAATGTTTGCTGCTGTCATTTAAAATAAGTACAACATTTTATGTCATGTATTGATTAAAAAAAAGAAAACAAGCTAAATACGCCTGCTGTAGAGACACATTAAGTAGTCTAAATATCCATCAGAGCAGACAAGGCCCAAAA
Source organism: Cynoglossus semilaevis (assembly GCF_000523025.1). NCBI lineage: Eukaryota > Metazoa > Chordata > Actinopteri > Pleuronectiformes > Cynoglossidae > Cynoglossus > Cynoglossus semilaevis. The sequence goes on from NC_024322.1 coordinate 9,922,227, forward strand.
GGTCTGAAATACATTGCCATTCAATGAAGCTGCTCTAAGGAAGGAGTGGATCAGAACGTGCCCTAAGGTCATAAATGGGAGCCAGCTGGCTGCTGGTTCACTTCTACGGGAAACATTCATTTTTTATTTTTTTCTATCCTTTAGAGCTTTTAACATAAATGCAGTGTGTAGCACAATGAGGTTCACGAGAATCCAAGTCCAGTTCATTGCCCACAGGGTAAGTGTATGAGTGTATTAGGTTAATGTGTTCCTCAGTGTACAGCGCAGCAAAGAAGGCCTGAGGAAAATGCCATGGAACGGCATCATAATACTGAGAACACTAGATGGAACTGAGGCGCATACATGTGGATATGTTGTTATGGTGTTCAGGCAGTTTTCACAAAAAACTAGTCCCCAAAGCCTTGTCACAAATCTGTCTAAATGAAACTGCTGCAGTCAGAAAATGTTTCTAAGTAGAAGAAGGGAAAAAAAATATAATAAACAAAAAATGAACCGAGGTCTTTTTGGAGTGATTAGTCTGAGGTAGAAACTTCTAGTAGGGATTACTTCAAATTAAAATACCAGTAAGGCATGAAGGGTAATCTGTTACCAGTCCTAATCAAATAAACACAGATATTGGTGTACTTTTTGTGGAAAAAAAAAACATTTAAATAATGGGCAAATCGTTCAACCTGTCCTCAAACAAATTAACAGAGGTTTTGATGATTGGTCTTCGCAGATCTGAGACCACAATGTGTGTGAATTAGTTTGAAATTTGTTTGGACAGGAAGCAAGTCAAGGAATTTGATTTTGAAAGTTCAACAAGTTAAACTGCAGCAGTTCACCTGTTGAGACGTGAAAAAAAACAAACAAATGCTGGCAAAATAATGATGGAAATAAATGCGTGTTAAATTGGCTGCAAAAATAATTGTTTCTTCTTAAATAGGAGGTGTAATTGTCAGGTGCAGCTGTGACCAGGTGTAGCAGACGCAGCGGGAGTGTGAGGGTGACTTACCGTAGAATAGCAGGAGCGCCGTAGTGGGTGGTTCTGTTTACCCAGATGCTGTTTTATTCCCACCCAGAGGAGATTAACTAACCAAAACCTTTTTCTACAGAAGCACCAGCGAGCTGTTCAGGATAAGGTGGTTGCCCATGGCAACAATATGAGTGCCTGCAAAGACAAACACAGAAATACAGTGTTCGGTTAGAATGATGCAGAACTCTTATTCCTAACTGTGTAGGGTTTTTTTTCTAATATTGCTGCACAATGTCCAGGGAGAGACAGAGTTTGGGCACACGTTAGCTTCACTTAGAAATATACATGGACATATTCAATACGTAAAAAAAAATAGCAAACTGGCAGACTGCAGAATACTGTGTGGTGCTGACTTGCTGGCCACAGGATTGGAGTGAAGGTGGTGTTTAGAGAAGCAGCGCAGATGGCAGATGTTTTCTTTAACAAAAAAAGCGGTGTGTGTGTGTGTGTGTGTGTCCTCGGAAGCGTGGCAGGAGTCTAAAAGAGGAGCAGAGGTACAAAGCCTTTAATCAGAGAGGTTCCTCTGTGTCTGTGCCTCAGCTCTGCTCCCATCAGCCTCCGCCCACGAGATGATCATCTCATCTGTTGTCTCTCAGCAGATTTCATATCTAAACACAATCACGTTAGTGCTCGACTTCGGCATGAAACGTCTCTCATCGAGTCAAGAGCGCAGACAAAGTAGTGTCGCGGCCCTTTCACACGACACTGTTCACATCCTGACACGCCCGGATGTAGACTCGACAGCCGCTGCTTCAGGTTCAGCACACCTGATTAACAGCTCATCAAATGGCAGGCAGGTGAATGCGTGTGGACATGTTGATTACATGACTAAGCAAAGGAGGGACGCAGACGAGTTTATTTAAGTGACTCGCTGTGATCGTTAGACTCAGACAAGCATGTCGGCATATTTAAAAAAAAAAAAAAAAGCTGATCTGCTGGGATTTGCCCACACGGACGTCTTCAGCATTCATAGAGTTTGCTTCGAAAAAGAGCAAAATATCAAATTAATGACTGTTCCATTTGGAAAAAGACCCTTAAATGATGACAGAGAAACAGGTGGTGGTGGTGATGTAAAGATGTGTGTGTCATTCTTTCATGGCTCACTTTGGACTCTTTAGAACATTGTTCACTGCTGAGCATGAACATTGGAATTATTTCAAAATAAAACTGAAAATCTGGTTAATCACAGCAAAACTGAGGATGGATGGATGGATGGATGGATGTTGAGGGATCTGTAACAGAAGCATTGTATTATCCTCTATCTGCATTTGTCTTGGACATGAGAACAGGAACTGGGTTTTTTTTTGGTCTAATGCACAGCTACGTACGTCTGAGATTTTTTGGGTCTTTTTTCTGTTTGTTTTTCTGCCATTCAACACATACACATCTGTGAAATACTTCCACCAAGTGCCAGAGGATGTTGTTGACATTTTCTCCAGTGGAGTGGTTTCATGTAGCCCAGCTGCTTTGAGATTGTGTAAATTATTCAAACCAACTTGAGTGTCCGTGGTGGGATGTGCGCCACGTGGCCCATTATGCAAAGTTACTCCCTAAATAAACAGGATATGTGCCTTCGCTACACAACGAGATGTTCCTCTGCGTTCAGACAGATGGAAGTGAAAGTGAAGTACGGTGATAATGCAGGGATGCCGTCGCTCATGCAGTTTTAATCAAGGTGATGTTAAATGATCTCTTAACAAGGGGACATTCACATTAACGACGACTGATTCATTTGGCTGAAATGGAATGCTACAGGTCATCGTAGCAAATGACACGACAGAGGTGGAATTTGACAATACCTCATTGTGATGCTGGAATTTAGGTTTTTTTTTACATGCTTAATTAGGATAACAGTGGTCTGCTGCTAGTATTTAGTATTTAGTATATAGTATTTAAAACGCTCTTTTTTAATCAAGAGAAAATTCCTTTCTTCTGCTTGGAATGATGATGTCACATTTTAATACATAAACTACATTTTTTTCCACTGACTCTAAAAATATTTTGAATAAATAATCATCAAGGAGAGTTTTTTTTTTCAGGTTTGGTGGCAACTTTTCTGGAAATAGTTCCAGCTCAATTTCCTCACTGATACTCACTGATAACAATAAGCACAATAAACAGAAGCAGTCATGTTGTTCTCCTCTCCTCTGTGGCATTAACTGATTCTCTCTGCCACTGTCCTTGTCTTGGACTTTAACTCTTTGGTCATGAATTCTGCAGCTCGGCTTTGCCCACTTTGTGCTCAATTACTTAGTCCGATGTGACTGCGAGGGTATCATTTATTAATGCGAGCTGAGGAGGATCGGTTTCACCGTCCGTTGGTGGTTGAACCCGTTTTCAGCCTCTTGTTAAGCTGGAGTGCTGCTCACAGGCGTGGAGCACCTCCAGCCTGCAGACAAAAGAAATCAAAGATCGCAGTATCTGTGACGGGCTGTTAAATTACTCAAAACATTGTGGCTGAGAGACAGAAAATGGATCTTAAGGGACAATTTGCCAGTTCAGAAATGTTTGCTGAAGACACAGCTTCTGACGCTGTAAGTACAAATCCTTTCTTGTGTTGAAGAACCATTAGAGAACCGATCAAATGTTCCACGGCTCTGTTTTGCTTCCGGCCCTTTGTGATGATGTTAATCTCTGACATCCAACACTGACTGTTGGCTTTAGGCTCGGATCTAAGGTGGGATTTTGGACCAGGACTAAAACCTCTGATGCAAAAAGTGTCGTACGGTGTCCAGTTGTGTCCAGACACATCATCAGAGCTGCAGGAAAAGTGTTCTAAATATACACCGTGGAGGCCGGCCAATGTACTGTAGGTCAGATAAATCCATACTCATGTGAGAACAATAAAATGAATTTCTCCAAACACACGTCCGTGCAGCGACGGAAATCAGGTTTTATTCTGTGTTTGAAGAGAAATTCATTTCCAACTTGACTTTTCCGTTAATTCTAACTCAAACCTGACTTGAAGTCAACTGTAGTACAGTGTAGTACAGTGTTATGTAACCATTCTCTTAGTCATGATGTGACAGCAATATTTTATTCATATCTCATGAACTGGGCACGTGACAGAAACACACACACACACACACTCGGGCGTACGGATACACACTAGTTATTATCAGCAGTACAGTAACTGGGGAAACATTTAGAGGCAAAGAAAGAGGAGCTTTGAATAATGAATGTCCAGATCCCTGTTACAGGGCAGACGAGCCTTTGAAGTCTCATAACTTACTGCCACGGCTGTGATGGCATCGCTGATGAGGAGGATGGAAAGATGGAGCTGAAGGGGAGTTAAGGGAGTGGGTGCAGGGGGGACAAGAGATGGATGAAAACAGCTACAGCTACAGTACAGTATATCTGGGCTTCTCCGTGCTGCCCACATTTGGGCGACTTGTAGCGCAGGCACGTGACTTCAGTACAAATGTTTGTTTTACTTTGGCGACTGGAGAATATCAGCTCGAGAGATTTGGAGAGAATCTTTGGTCAGAACTGTAGACTGTATGTAGATAATGGATGTTACACAATGAAGCCCACAACAAACTCCAACAGTGCTTTATTGCTTTACTGAAACTGCTGCTCAGATCACTCAAGTCCACCATAGACTAAATATAATTATGGTCTTAGTCATCGTTTTCAATCCTTAGTCGTCTGTTTTTAAGCAGCAGTTTTGTAAATGACAATCCATTGTCGTGCTTCGTCTGTTTTCTAATCTGTGTTGCCCTTCTTTCCTCTTCTCTGCCTCCTGCAGCCACAGGACCAAATCCTTAGGCTGGCCGCCTCCTTCAGGGACCTGGAGTTCTTCTCAGGGACCTCCAAATGGATGGGACATGGGCACCAATAGAGAGGGGCGTGACTTCTACATCGAGTAAGTGCCCTGTGTTTAAAGGCAGCAAAGGGGGAGCGCACTCTGTCCCAGATGTTTCTGAGCGCTTTGCCAACCCGTGATTATTCCTGCCACGTCACTGCCTCCACATTGTCTCCATCTGTGCATGTGGAATACTGATTCTCTGTTCCCTGCGCTGCTGCGCACACTCTGCCCCTGCCTACTCTCATACGCCCACCACACTCTTCGTGCCGTCCACCAAATGCAGATGAAGCTTTTCTTTAAGAATGTTGTGAGCGTGTGTGTGGAGCCGCTGCAGCAGCTGCTGTGCGGGGACTCGTTTTTGGATGTGTGAGGCTGCAGGTTCTTCACAGGATGCTGCGTCAATGGCACCAGTGTAACTAATCCTACTTCACAGGCACTTGTGGAAAATCTGCAGCAGCAGGTAAACAAACCAAAAGTCTTCAGTGGTTCTTTGTGCATCTGTGCTAATGTGAGGAATGCTTCTTTTATTGTTCTCTTTCAACAAGTCAGTCCGACCTGTACGATTGGCAGCACAGCTCTGACAGAACATTGCATGACTGAGCCATTGTTTACACACGATTCATTAATTCCACGTTTTGCCGCTCTTTGACATCAGTTGTATTGGTTCTTTATGTTTTTGGATGAACTTGGCTTTGCAATTATGTGGTCAAATGAGAGAAAAGAAACTGGATGTGCACGATGTACACATTTTTTCACACACGAGTTAAAACACAAGCAGCGTGATGGGTGAGTTATATAAGGAGCAGTGGAGCAGTGAAAGTGCCGGGTGCAGAGTGTGTCAGTTCACCCAGGGTGTCTTGGCTCCAGATTTAGCTTCTAATTTTGAGAAGGGCTCATAAATAATCAACTGTCTGTCTGTCTGTGTGACAGCGAATGTTCAGTTTGTTTTTCTGAACAAACCAATTCTCGACAACTTTAGCCTTCATGACAGGAGCGCATGATTAACATTAGAATGAGGCTTTGGGATCGATTTGTTCGGGATTCAAATTTGTGTTGTTTTGATAGCATCTTGTCTTGTTTTGAGTGATTGAGCATAATTCTTCCACTGAGCTTTGAAAATCAAACTATAGAGTCGGACAAGAAGACATTTTGTTCATAGTGCAACATTTTTAAGTATTTTTGCCTTAACCCTCGATACAAACCCAGTCTTAGAGAAACACTTTTTTAGTAATAAATATAGATGATCTTTGGATGAATTGTCATAGATAAAACCAAACTTCTCTCCACCTGACCATTATAGACAGTTGTATATAACTACCACATCCTTAGCATTACCAGCCTTTTATATCAAAGTATACATTTATTCTAGTCACAATAATAAGACAATGATAAACTGGTCAAGACGAAGCTTAAAAAACATTAATAAAGTGGAAAAATGAGGAATAAAAAAGACTAAACCACTCTGTATCAGTGCTGACCTAAAATGAAATATTTTCTCCCAGCATGTTTGCAGAATCAATACAAATCAGGTTCAGCCTGGCAGAGAAGCTCTGGCTCTGTCTCCCATGGACATTTTGAGGTTTTTTAGATGAGCTCCAAACCATAAACAGAGAACAAAAGTAATAAAAATATCTTTAAAAAATACACTCGAATATGATGTGACTGGGTTAAACCACACAAGCAAAGCAACAGTGCATGCTAAAATATATGTGTACATATATATTCATGTGTGTGTATAGACGTTTATACAGTATGTATATATGTATGTATGTTTATATGCATATGTTTATATGTACACACTTATATATTTATTTATATGAATATATACAAAAACTCTTTTGTGTAAATAACAATGTGTATTGAAGCAATGTTAAGTCGATAGACAGTGGAAGTATTGGACATAGAGATTAATTACACAAATTCATCTGATAAATTTAAAAATGAATTTTATACAAATATACACGCAAATGTACGATGTGCAGAGACAATGCCGTGCCGTGAGAGGGCGGAGATCAGGAGATGAATGTTGCTCATTTGGTCCCGAATGGTGACGTGTTAGGGCATTAGGCAGAAACGTTACACTTGTGAATGAGTCCATACAATAATCCACAGAACTGATCCAGATAACACCACTGGAATAAACATGTCTGAATAACTAAAATAGGCAGAAGAATATAAACCGAGCGGGCGTTGGTCTTCACAAAGCCTGAAGTCACAGCAGTAATTCTTGCTGCTCGTGTTCGTCTGCGCTGCTCAGCCTACAGCACAGCCTGCCTCATGACTGCTGTATAGAGCCTCGCAGAGCTGCAGTTAATGGGTATTATTAGGGACCATTAGATGCATGGCTGTCTGCATAATGGGAATCAGGCCATGTAAAGCAGGTGGCCGTGCAAGGAGAGAGACGGCTCTCTTCCTGAATGCACAGGTCCATATGGTTTGATTTGTTCCAATCTGGGTTTTTTTTTCAGGGACAAACTGAAGTACAGTGCCAAACAGAATGTGTCTGAGAAGGAAGGACAGAATTTTTTAAGAACTCACAGAGATGGAGCAGATGTTATTCGGAGTCGTCTCATACTCTTAGCTTCGAGTTGCACGCGGGAACGTAGAGACGGCGTCCAAGTAGAAGCTGAAAGAAGCAGATGAGATTTTAGGAAAAAAGTGTGTTCTTTGACAAGATAAATGTTTCTTTAACATTTGAAGCAGCTTCTTTGATGACCCTGGGTGAAACTCGTACAGGAAGAATTACATTTGCTATTCAATTTCACGTAGAACTCGATTATTGAGTATAAACGGTCGCTGTGTGATTTTCCCCTCCGCTCCCATAACATTGATTTCCTCTGCTCTGTTATTTCCACATATAAACGGTTGTTGTTATTTTTAAGTTCTGTTGCTGGGAAAGTGTGTTGCATTTGTTTTCTAGCTGAAAAAAAATACATCTGAGAGAAGCCGGCTCATATTCATGAGTTTTGCCTCAAACTGCCCAGGAGCCATCATTAAGAGCATTTTTACTGACAACAGAAGCGCTTCACTAAACACCACTTTCCTGCTTTACATATTTGCAAAACAACAAATAACCGTTGACTGTCTCTGTTGTATAAAGAAGAGTTAAAGGATATTTAATTTAACAGTTTTATGCGAGAGATACAGGATCAAGTCAAAATAATGATAATATTTTACAACAGTAATACCAGACGTTGGCCACACAGATAGTTGGACCATTTTAATTACATTTATACAGTATACATGATACCTGATAGTTTAAATCAATACAGAAGAAATTATCATTTAAATTTAAATGACAATTTTAACACCTTGAATAAAACATTAAAATGCACCGCACTAATATTAACTGCTTTCATGACTTCATTAAAACCTGTACAAAATTGTACCTTTAAATAATGAACCACACAAGGATTGACCACATACAGTTCAGTTTGTACGTAGTGTCGTCTGTCGTATCTACAGTTTATAAGCCTCTTAACCTGCACTCTAAATAATGACGAGCCCACTTTCCCTGATAAGGTTTAAAGAACTGATCTGGTGAATGTAAACAGAGGAAGTGACGTCAGCGCAGCAGTGGGACTCTCCCATACCATAAAGGCATCGACCCTTCCTTTAAGCCACAGGTGTCTACACCTTTTTTGGCTCGGGGGCTGCTATTCAAATGAACAGACCACAGTCATCGACCGAGACTGGAAATGATAAATATGTATTTACTCATATAAACTAAACATACTTTATAATTACTGATTAATTGCATGTAGCTCTATGACACAATAAGATTTGATTCTTACAGTATATGGCCACTACTACACACGCACTATAGTATTACTTATATAAACATATATTTAAAAAAATATATATATATTTAAATATGTATATACAAGTGTAAATATATATTTTTTTAATTTAATTCTAATTTATTTGCTTATGATTTACCAGCACTTCCTTTGCGATCTACTGTTGGATCCTGATCTACTTATTGGTCATTGCTTTAAGCCTCGGTGCAAAATGAAGAGATTTGTGTCAGAAAAACGGTCCCAAAATAATTTAACTCCATTAATTATTTCTCACAGAAAAGCAAACAATAAAAAAATGAAAATATGTCTGATTCTTAAGGATTGACCTTTTTTTTCAACAACAACAACACTCAACTGTCCACACTATTAACAAATCACACATTCCAGCTCTCTGTCTGTTTCAAACAAACCAAATGGCCATCCGACCAGTTGACAGTCACTAATTCCGGAACATTTTGTTGCCCCGTTGCTATTGTTTTTTTATTACAAAGCCTTGTGACTGCGATTGACAGATCTCACCGAGTCTTTGTGGCGTGAAAGATTAATTGTTAGTATTTGGTGGAGAATAGTACTGTGTCAAGAATAACTGTGAATTACACAGTCTGCCCACAGCTTTAATTAACCAACACTGCTGGCACCATACAGAGCTGCTGTTGCCGCCTTTGCAGCCAGGCAGAGCAGGGGTGAGAGAGAGAGACAGAGAGGGAGAGAGAGAGAGTAGGGATAATGTAAAATCTCTAATCACACAATAGAAGGGAGGAATATTCTGTTTGTTCAAGAACTCCAGAAAAAGATCATGGGTCACATTAGGTTAAAGCTGTCGCAGGGAGGAGGAAGCAGCAAGTAAGAAAAATTCTTCAATTGAGTCACACTGGGGAGAATATGTATATACATATATATACACACAGGAATGACAGTGTTGTAAATGAAGTTCAGTGCAGATTTGAAGATAGTTGTAGTGCTGGCCCAAATGCTAATGCTAATTGGCTAATTTGGAGGAGGTTGCTGACAAACTGACCAGTAAGCACAGTCCACTGGTAAAGAGTGACGATGTCGATGGCGATGTACATGGTCTAATTTGAAAGGTTTGTGTTCATTTGTCAAACTCAAGGCCTGCGGGCCCTTTCTGGCCCATCTTGTCATTTTATGCGGCCGACCAGCGCATCACGTGTATATGGTTGTCTTAAGGTCTGTACTAATGTGTACTGGATAGGTTAAATGCAATGTGCAAATACTGTGTGTGTAACAAATGAAGTAAAACTGTAAGTTACTTGTCATGCAGAGGTGACCTACAGTTTTACTTCTTTAATTTCTAGTTTTAATCAAATGTACAGTTAGCATAAATTACATTTTTATTTTGAGACATTTTAAAGTGTGTTCCAGTCAAAATCTCCATTTCTGGTTAAATCATTGTCAGTACTAGAATGTTCTATAAATGTCAATCCTGTTTGGCCCGCAACTTAGACTGAGTGGTTGAGTTTGACACCCCTGCTCTAGATTTTTACATTCCTTATTAACTTGTACAGGAGTGATTATAAAGTTTGATGGCTGAGGATTTCTAGAATTTTCAGTCAAACACTAATATTGCGATAGCCTGTCATAAAACCAACCCTGACGTCAACAACTAAACTCAACTTGTCTTGAAAATTCCACAGCCACATCTCCCACAGCAGCTCCCTGGAGGAGATCCGTCTGGACGGAGACAAGTTTGTGCCGCCGGCTCCCCGGAAGGTGGAGATGAGACGAGACCCAGTGCTGGGCTTCGGTTTTGTGGCAGGCAGCGAGAAACCAGTGGTCGTTCGCTCAGTAACACCAGGTAAAGTAAATCAGCAGCACAAGCTATAATTTAGCAGTGACTCAGTCGATCCCTGGACCATTATCAGTGCATTCCCCGGTGTAGAGAAAACTCAGCTAAAACGCAGCCAGAGACGCACACGGACTCACTCTGCGATGAGTCATTGATTTATACTGAACTGATTGTTTAAGCTTTTATTTAAGCCTCGAGCAACGAGACAGGAAACAGAGAAAATCAAGAGAAATGGCAGCAGCACGCCGCTTAATTTTGGTCTGGTGTTTATTGACAGGGGGTCCATCGGAAGGCAAACTGGTCCCAGGAGATGAGATCATCATGATTAATGACGAGCCTGTCAGTTCCGCTCCCAGGGAAAAGGTTATTGACCTTGTCAGGTATGACAGCACATCAGGGGCTTCTGTCAGAGTTTTGTTGATGATCACAATTATTTCTGGTTTGAGGTGACGATTAATTAGGATTCCTCACGTTTTTAAAGCCTGTTTTATTTATTTGTTTGTTTGTTTCCATGTTTAAGTCCATTTGAGGTTTTGTGGAATTTAAAAACTTTTGACACCAGGCAGTCTTAAAACAGTCAATCAGAGTAAATTTACCTTTTAGACCTTTTAAAGCTAATCAGGAGACCGGAGGTTAGTTAAATTACCACTGATTATCAAGTACTTGTTTGCATTAGCATTAGCATTCATCTCCCTTAAATAGCCACACAGAGCCGAACCCTTTGACTGCTGTAATCAAACCTCAGATGTTGGTATTAATGATCACTGTTTTAAATAAAGTCCATGTTGAGGCACAGTAGATCAAACTGTTGATTTATTTTAGGATCAACTTCCTCATTCTTTCACACATTTACTTCACAATACTGACGACCATGTGTCACAACCACTTCACTATGTCGACAGTCACTATAGGTGTAATTTTCGGGGGGGTACAGTCTTTGGCTATGTCACGTAGACTGAAGGACTACAAAACAAATACAAAATCGTACGCCAAAACAAGTGAAATAAATAAGTGGTGACGCAATTTATTTATTGCAGCTCCACTCCCGATCTGGAGTAGTTAAACTTTTTTCATAAACATTAATTACGGCCTAATGTGAAACGATCAAATTCTACTCTAGTCCACGTACTAGTACACATTAATGTACTTTACAAAGGTAGGAAAAAGTATAAAGACACAAAGAAGAAAAGAACAATAAACATTTCTATGGTCAATTCCATCACACTGTACTTTCATCTTACAGTGAGTGCTGAATTTTTCTCCTAAATCTGATTGGGTCCATGTTATCCTGTTATCTTATCCTCCAGTAAAACTGTGTATTACTACAGCTAAAAGTATCCGGTGGTGGTTACTTTGCAGTCATTGTGGCATTGAACAGGCTGTTTCTCCGCAGTAAAACTCTTTACTTTGAGAAACACGAGGCTGCCGGAAACACCGCTGGAACACAGTGTTCCTCCAGTTACGTTGAATATCATTTTCTTTTTTGTTCTCTCTCTAACAGGAGCTGCAAGGAGTCCATACTATTAACTGTGGTTCAGCCATACCCCGTAAGTCGCTCAGGCATTTGTCATTGAAAGTGGATTTCAGCAGGTTGTTTTTGGTCTTCAGAGGTGATTATTTGTCGAGTGTGTAAAAGCAGCCCATCCATATCAACATATGTTGGTGCTGGCGCCGTGTCGGTAATGGCTTTGTGCTGGAGCCAGGATCTCTCAAACTGAGTCCAGTCGCTTTTCAGCGAACCTTCTAATGTTCCATCTATTACCTGGGACAAAGCTGACATGTCGTCAGTTAGTGGAGTCACAGAGCAGCAGATGGTGGTGGTGGACACACAGAACCAGGGGCATGTGTTCGGCCTTACTTTATGGGTCACATCATAATTTAGGAGAATAAACTTGTGCACCGGCTTCGCCCGTAAATAAAAGATGGCATCAGTGGAACAGAAGTGTAGGCTGCGTCTGAGCATAGAAAACAGGACTCTTTTCAGAGATTTTAAACACACACACACACATATTATATCTGAACATATATATCTATTAAGAATGTATATATAAATACAGTATATATATATATATATATACATAATTCAGTATGTATATATAAATACATAAATATGTTTATATATGCATATATAATTATGTGTAACCATATAAATGTATTTATATCTATTTCTTCTTATATATATATTTTTTTTATAACTCAACATTTAAATTACATACATACATATATATGTTGCTGAACTGTAGGTTTTTGGTGAATTTTGCACAGATATTTCAAATGTGCACAGCAATCAAAGCATTAATTAGGCATCCTGATCCACCATGTAATTATTGGTCCATTTATTGGTCTTTTTTTGCCAGCTCATTGACAACTGTCAGAGTTCCCTGTTTTATGCTGATCCAAAGAGCTACCTTAATAACGTCAGCCCACAGTGGAAAGACGAGAGGTTGCTGTGTTCCCAAAGGGCGAAACGTCCTTGACTTTTGTGGAGATTAAAAATCATGACACGACTCAACTCTGGTCAAAGTGATTTACCATTAATTCACTGCTTTTCTTTTCCTTTTCCTTTTCTTTCTTCTGCTCAGAAAGTCGCCCAAATCAGCATTCATCAGTGCAGCAAAAAAGGCCAAGTTAAAGACAAATCCTGTTAAAGTTCGCTTTGCTGAAGAGGTCATCATCAATGGACAGGTTCCAGTAAGTACATTTGGAATCATTTGTCTGGATTTATCTGAGTATTGCCTCTTTTCTTTTTTTTTTTTTCAGAAAAATTTTCTGCACAGATACAGCAAAACACAAAATTACAAATCCTCAGTCTTTCAGGGCAGAGTTAAAAAGGCTGAATTATCCAAGAGGAGAATAGAAGGACATTTCTGGATGTGTCTTTAAGAATAAGCACATTCTACCAAACCATATAAAGGTATATTACAGGGAAGTGTTTCTGCTGAAAGGTCAACATAAATCCACCGAAGTATTCATAGGCATGCACTGGTAGGCAGTGTTAAATACATCGTTCTAAAAGGACAAAGTCTCACACAAATGGCACTGGGGTGATAATAAATGATAGAGATCAGCACTGAGGCCAATCAGCAATTTTACACACGAGTTTAAAAAAATGAGCCAGGACATTAATTTGCTTAAAGTTATATGGGAAGATTAAACTCTGCCGCTGTAGGAGCCGTATTTCCTGTAGAGTATGTCCATTTTTGAATAATTCAGTGAATGGTGTAACATTTAATGTGAATCTCGATGTATAGGAAAGAATCGGTGGGTTTCTGGAGGTGAGAACCAAAGCAAGCAGAACTAAAGCTAAAACAAAATGGACAAAAACATGTAACTAAGTATTAAATTATTATTATTATAATGTGTAGCAGCCCTGTAGAAAATATAAATATAATGACATAACATAACAACAAAATTGTTTTATAATAATAAAAATAATTGTTAAAGGTTTTCTTTCTATATGTGTATTTTTGTAAAAAAAAAAGAAAAGAAAAACAAAACATTCATAACAGCTTTTCTATGTAAAAGTGCTGAATATCTAAAGTCATTTTTACCTGAGTCACTTATGCCTAATGACTTATTTTTGACTGTTGTTTTTTACTGATATTATGATAAAAATAAATAAAATAAAATAAAAGCCTAGCTGTATTCCAAACACCAAGACTGAAGTTTCCTGATATAATTCTTGTCTTTCTATGTTCAGGAAACAGTGAAGGACAACTCTCTTCTTTTTATGCCAAATGTTCTGAAAGTGTACCTGGAGAATGGACAAACGAAATCCTTTAAATTTGACAGCAACACGTCCATTAAGGTAGGTGGAACAGAAAGGACACGCTCGTCTTTTCAACTACGGCCTTCAGGACCAAATGCACCTTAATCATAAACACATTTCTTTATGCGTGGTGTGAAACAATTGGATGTTCGAGGACAGCCATGCTACACTACATCTGTGTGCGTCCCTGTGAACCGTAGCAGTCGGATGAACGTTAGCAGGCTGCTGTACTTTCACGGCTCTCGTGTTGTATTAACAGTGACTCTGTTCATGTGCTAGGACGTCATCCTGACCCTGCAGGAGAAGCTGTCCATTAGGAGCATTGAGCACTTTTCCCTGATGCTGGAGCAGAGAGCCGATGGGTCTGCCAGCAAACTCATGCTCCTGCACGAGCAGGAGATGTTAACTCAGGTGAGACAGCGTTAGCAGAGGCCACTGCAGAGACCAGAGGCTTCCTCCCAAAGGACAAAGGCAAACATCACTAAGACTATTCATCTCGCCAGAATAACTTAAAAACTTGTAAAGCTAATCAGGAGATGTAATTATTTTGAGGGCGCTAGTTCCAGTAGCAGAAAACAAGCCACAACTTAAAACAACAAACAGAAATAAACCCGATGCCTCTGCTTAAACATCATGAATCAGTCGTTTCCTTTCAGGAACATTCACATTCTGAAGGACTTTAACATGTATAAAACATTTTTATGGTTTTCATTAGTGTAAAAATGGTCTTAGCAGTGAGCCGTGGACAACTATCTGTCACCATAGCAACATCCTTCATAGTGGACATGCATGTGCAAAAATAAAATCTTCTTCTAATCCCAACAGGAAGCAGTTTTTATCTTTTTTCAGACAATTATCTTAGACTAATCGAGAGTCAGTCTCACTAAAAAACACTGTTGTATAAAAGGGATTGATAAAAAAATATATGTGTTGTATGTATTTATACGAACATGCCTGGTTCTGAGGTGATATATACAATGTTATATATATATATATATTTCCTTATTTAAACAAATACAAAAACATTGTCATTAAAACTGCAGTAATTATGAGAATGACTTTTTTAAAATTGTTTTGTTTTTATTCCAGGTGACACAGAGGCCGGGGTCACACAAGATGAAGTGCTTCTTTCGAATCACCTTCGTCCCAAAGGATCCGCTGGATTTACTGAGAAGGGACGCAGTAGCGTTTGAGTACCTGTATGTTCAGGTGAGTATTCGCCAAAGCAGCTCAGGCCGATCATTGAAACAACATGATGTAACGCACGGCTGTAGGAGGAGGCAAAAACTTTCTTTCTCCATGTCATCTCACACAGTTCTGTGTGTGTGTGTGTTGTTGTTGTGATGAGCATATTGACTGAAGTGTAACCTCCTCCTGCTCACTATCAACCTCTCTGCCTATCGGGTTCCTACAGAGCTGTAATGATGTGGTGTTGGAGCGATTTGGGTCAGAGCTGAAATATGACACGGCGCTGCGTCTGGCCGCCCTGCAAATGTATATTCTGACCATCAATACCAAGCAGTCTCAGAAAGTTTCACTCAAGTATATTGAGTAAGTAGAATGTGATTTCACACTGCATCTACACTGTCTCCAAGTCACTCAGCTATTTTATTTTTATTTTTTTTTACCTTTTGGCCAATATACCTTAGAATATTCTAATGTTCCAACCAGGGTTGCGTTGCCGCGGTGACAAAAGATAAATTGCCCATGGTTAGTTTATAACTCTGTGCAGTTCATCATTAAACCATCTAAAAAAAATCAATCAAAATGACGGCTTCACTGCTCCGTCCGCTCTCTCTCTGACTCCACAGGAAGGAGTGGGGTCTAGCGTTGTTCCTGCCTCCTGCCGTGCTGTCAAGCATGAAAGAGAAGAACATCAAAAAAGCTCTCACCCACATCCTCAAAACCAACCAGAACCTGGTGCCACCTGGTAAAAAGGTACTCACACATTTCTACACGGCTTGCATCAGATCTGACAAGACTCTCTACTGCCACCTGGTGAACTCTAAGAACTTAAAATAAAATAAAAGGTTGCAGGGTGGCGGCGTACATCAACAATACAAACAACTAAGACTACAGTAGTAATAAGGCTGTTCTGTTCTGTTACAGCTGACTGCCTTACAGGCAAAGGTCCACTATCTGAAGTATCTAAGCGATCTGAGGCTTTACGGTGGACGTGTGTTTAAATCTACACTAGTTGTGAGTGAAACAGTCCTGCTTTACGAGTACTGCATGAAAAAAAAATTACAAGTAGAGTGTTATATGCAGAATAGTGATATTTCCGTCCTCTTCTGCTTTTTACAGCAAGGAGAGAAGCACACAGAAGTGACATTACTGGTGGGGCCCAAGTACGGTATCAGTCACGTGATCAACACCAAAACCAACCTGGTCGCACTTCTGGCTGACTTCAGCCACGTCAACCGCATTGAAATGTACACCGAGGATGAGAACAGAGTCAGGGTGGAACTGCACGTCCTGGACGTAAAGGTTAACAAACCCTCTGCCCTTTCAGCCCGGAAGCCTGAGCCGAGCCGCCGACTAGATTTTGTGAATACTTTCCACGGACCCTGCTCCGACAACATAAAGTCAAGACTGTTTGCCAATCAATACGTCTGTGTTCTGCAGACACGCGCTGCCATTTATGAAATGCATTTCCTGAAAAGTTGTCAGACTTTCAGAGAGTGACTAAAAACTGAAGTATAAAGTTGACGAGTGACTTTTAATTTAAGTTCATCGGGACACGCAGCAGATTGTGAGAAATTGTCACAAATTTATAGATTTGCAAAATTAATCTGATTCAAATTTGTAACAGTTTTTCATGTTTGGACTGAATGACAGAGATCACATTTGTCTAACGTTCACTAATTGTTGCTCCAAAACAAACTTCTTGTACCGTACATATTGACATTTACAAACACTGGGAGAAAAAAAAGTTTTTATTTCACCAAAGCACTTCAAGTGTTGGCGGAGCTGATTAATATTGTTGAGCAACTCTCAGTGTGACTCAAAAACGACACGCTTTTTTTTCTTGACATTTTTCTATATTTGTAGTTCTTTCTTTGTATTAGTCAAAAATAAAAACAGATACGAAACACATAGATCACCAGCCGTTATTAGTCTTCCCATGAATATACAGATCAAACCTTCTTGTCATGTTCAGGGAGGTTGATTCATCTCAATTAATCACGGTTAATCGTGATTAATCTACAGCTGCCCTGTGATATAGTTCATTGTTTGACAGCCCTACTTCTTAGATTAGATTAGGTTTTTGGTTTTAATTTTATTTAAGAAGTTAGAAGTGAAAAGCTGAAATGGTAATAAAATTTTATTTAAGAAGATAGAAGTGAAAAGCTGAAATGGTAATAATAATATAATAATAACAATAATATAATAAGTATGTTGTTTTCTCACACACTTTTAATAAACATAAGAAACAAGGATACGAGAGAATGTTTTATAGTCTTATACATCTTGCGAAAGATATTTAGAATTTTTTTTTTTTAAATGCATTAAAATTGTCCTTTCTTGTTTGTTTTAAATAGAGAATAAACCAACTTTTGTGAATAATGCGTAAATAATTTTTATCTCCAGAGTCTCTGCAAAAGTTGGTTTCTTCAGTCATTATGAACCTGACTTGAAGGACATTTGTTCTCCACTAACTGTCATCTTCTTATCTGTCTTTCCTCACAGCCCATCACTCTCTTAATGGAGTCTGTGGACGCAATGAATCTTGCCTGTTTGACTGCTGGGTACTACAGATTACTAGTGCGATCAATCTTCAACGTGGCCAAAAATACAGACGGTAAGGAAGAAAAACAAAAAGTCAACTGAAATAAGACCATAGTGACTCATTAGAGAATACTGCATTCAAATTCAAACTGTTTCATTTCTCTGGTTCCTCTTTGTAGGCCGTGCAGCCAGGACAAAGCAGAACTATCAGGTCATCGAGTGTACGTACAGCACACCCCATCAAGGTTACGAGGACAAAAATAACCAGAGGTGCAGCCCAGAATATTCAGACCAGGGGTACGAATACGTCAACCACGGCAGATGTGACGGTCAACCAGTCTACACCACGGAGATTCACCATTCTCCACACGCGATGCACGTGGCCGAGAGAGCCGAGTGCTGCATGGCTCCGTGCTCCCAAACGTATCTCAACATTCCTAGGCCCAAACCCCAAGACTGCTCAAGGAGCGCAAAAGTCTCCTTCATATTTGGAGATCCTCCCTTAGATCGTGTGAATCCCCAAAATCTGGGCTACCAGAGACTGATGGACGAAAGCCCGGAGGTTCTAGACAATCACAGCTCCATGTACAGGTGTCTGGAAGAGGACTACAAAATTATGGATGCCATAGAAGACGGGGACAGGTACCAGTACTCCACCAAGATCTTTGGTCCTGCTGAGTACATAGAGGAGCCGCTGCTGCACGACATCTGCTACGCAGAGACGACAGATGACGCCGAGGACGAGGACGACATCAGCTGTGAGGAGGAGATGGTGATGAATGATATTGATAAGCCCATGTTGCTATCGCTCTCAGGGTCCAGCGATGACATCATTGACTTGACCTCCCTTCCTCCACCACCAGAGGGTAATGACGAGGAGGACAATGATGTATTGCTCCATTCTCTCAATCTGGCCATAGCTGCTCCTCCTCCAGGCTTCAGGGACAGCTCCGATGAGGAGGAGCAGCAGCATGGAGCCGGGACTCAGACACAGGGGGCGCACAATGACATCCCAGTGTCTCTTATAGATTCAGTGCCCACCCACGGAGCAGAGGGCAACGAAGAGCCTCTGGATAACGCGGTGGTGTCCACGTTACAGGCCCTGGAAGCCCTGGCGGCGTCGGAGGAACAGAATCCAGCACAGTCTCAGAGTAGCACAGGTTCTCCTTTCACTATCGTAACATTCATCCATTAACATCAACCTGCCCAGCCATTCAATTTATTGATGTTTTTTTTTTTTCAATAAAGCTCATTTTTGTCCTATGTTTCCATTTGTCTGTTTTCATTCATTTATTCAGTCATTCATTCATTTATCACAATTTTAATCATTATTTTCTTATGGATTTAATTTTATTTTCTTTGTTTTGAAATGTAACACACCATCATCAGATGAATGGAAAGGCCAAAGAGTGAAGGTCAATTTTCTTTTTACAATTTTTGACTTCTGGGAGTAAACTGCAATGACTGTAATGAGAATTTAGTCCCATCGAATTTCTTCTTTCTAAAATGTCAAGTTTTCATTCTGAAAACTGAATTGGTCTCAAAATATAAATATATGAATAAAAAAAATATCTAAAAAAAAGGGAAAAATCTTTTCCCAGAATTCAGTTTTTAATTCCAGAGAAAATTGTGACATATTTAAATTTTATTGTCAAATTTAAGGACAATATTCTGTCCTTTCTCACAGAATTTTAACCATCTTTCTAAAGTGGGTGAGGCTTTAATAGAGCCACCAGTCAGGTTTGATTTCTGTTCAAATATTGCTTGGATACTGTCCTGTAGTAGTGAACAGGCCTGTTTCTCTCCTATTTTCAGTCTAAAGCCCACAGTCACTCTCACTCTCATGCTCTTCTCCACCCACATTCATCCGTGACTCACTCCATCATCTGTGCTAATATCATTTTTATGACTTCAGATGTAGACTTAATGAGATGTTTGTCTTTCTGTGGCACACAGGTGTAGAAATATCACGAGCGTTCAGTCCCGAGTCTTCAGATTCTGGCAACGAAACAAACTCCTCCGAGATGACAGAGAGCTCAGAGCTGGCCAGCGCTCAGAGACACTCGGAAAACCACCTGAGGATGCAGATTGCCACGACAGAAGGATACCAGAGCGTGAGCAACGAAAAGGCCCGCGTGACTGCCCAGAGTGATGGTAGAGGCCTACAGTACAACGCCCCGGAGCATCAGGAGGACGAGGCAAAGTCGTCCGCCGTGGCCTCCTCCCAGATCTTCCACTCAGACGGTGGTGAGATGGAGCCGGAGACCATGGAGATCAAGTCAGTCAGTGACTACTTCACTCAGCTGCACATGGGCTCTATGATGAGCAGACAGAGAGGCAAACAGAGGGAGGCGGAGAACAGAGCTCCGGGAGAAACATACGGGTCTTCTGATAAACTGCACACCACTTGTACGGACGCTGCCAAGGAGGAGGCCCCTCATCTTGTCGGGAAGTATAACGTCTTTACTGTGAGAGATTCCTATTACGTGAATCAGCTCGATTTGGGGAGAATTCGCCTGAACGAGACGCACCAGAAATTGCAGCAGAGAGGCCCTGCAACTCAACTGGTGGAGAGTCTTTCTCCAGAATGTATAAATGAAAAACCAGACTCAGACGACAGATGCCAGATGATTAAAGCCCATCTCCAATCCCCATCCAAAGGCCCAGTCCCTGCTGTGATGATTAAAGCCCATCTCCATTCCCCATCCAAAGGCCCAGTCCCTGCTGAGGGCGACGCCACGACGCAGGATGTTGACCCGCAGCAAAGCAAGATTCCCATGTCAGAGCAAGACGTCACGCGGTTTTACGAATACCACGTGAACAAGCGCATGTCGTCCATACAGAGCGAGGGTGTTCATTCGCTGCAGAGTTCACAGTGCTCCTCCATAGATGCAGGATGCGGCACTGGCAGCAGCAGCTGTGCCACACCCATGGACTCACCCCTTTGTGTCACAGACAGCATGCACGTTCTGTCAGAGCCCTCACTCAAGGGAATGACTTATGTAATTTCCGAGGA
>NC_024322.1:9943208-9943699 GCF_000523025.1 Cynoglossus semilaevis
GGACCCCACCCTCCTGAGGAGGATCCACGCAGCCACCAGTGCAGAGCCCGGCTTCACAATTGCACGGGATGGCAGTCACCGGATGAGCAAAATAAAAGAAACCACAGGTAAACTTAAACAGAAGATGTTTGATCTTCTCTATGTCTGTTGGAGTGGATGGAAAAACTTTTTTTTTTAAATTTTACATTGGACACATCATTTTAAAGGATCAATTAATTTTACTATGCAGTGTCCCTGATTACATCAACATAAATATACATCAATATAATACAAAACTATCTTTAAAAACAAATTGACACATTTAAGGAGGTTGATTTATTACAATTAATCTTGATTAATCCACAGCTACTTCTGATTGTGATTGTAAATGTGATTACAAATTGACAGTCCTAATTTCAATACCTAAGTAGACTGGTTGTCAGGTCGATGCTTAACAGTTCTCTGTATTTCCCTCATACCCCTAGTGTAGCTTGCACACAGCTGAAGAAGGC
>NC_024322.1:9945021-9956422 GCF_000523025.1 Cynoglossus semilaevis
CGAAACCACGTCACCATCATCATTACAAAGTAGCACAGAGCTCAGCCAGCCAACGCAGGGCGGCCCCGATCCCAACTCACACCCCCTGGCTTCCCCCTCAAGAGGATCATCATGTGACGCCACGGCAGGCAGCAGGAAGTCACGCAGGGTTGGGATGCTCGGGAAGAACTGGAGCACGATCGTTCCAAGTTCTAGGAGCTTAGAAGCACTGATAGAGAGGACCAAAGCCACGCTGACAGGGAAGGGTGGTGGTGGTCAGAATTCCCCGTCTCGAGAAGTCCCTAAAGTACAGAGGATTTTCTCTGCCAAAACATTGCCCAAAAGCTTTTCCCAGGGTTCGGTCTCCAATTCACCTGGTGGAGGGCTGCACAGAGTAGCCTCGCAGCTGCTGCCGGGACCGACAGCGCCAAGACTGGATGCAGACAGCTGGAGATACCGCGGGCCACTGAGTCAGTGCTTCCTCAGGAGAAAAAGAGCTACTGACGGTAGTGGTGAAGTGTGTTCTTTCAGCACACTTCCAGTCAGCTGCCAGGCAAAATCAAAGCAGAAAGCAAGCCATAAAGCAGAGCAGGGTAATAAGGCGGCTCCCGTGAAAGACATGAGCCTCGCAGCCAGGCTTGCTTACATTAATGCAATGAAGGGAAAAACCTACAGCCTCCACACAGGGTTCGCGCTAGCACGGAAGGATGCCTTAGACATGATTGGCGTTCTGCAGTCCAGCACAGGCCACAAAAAGCAGGTGGTCCAGGAGGCTGATACGGAAACATTCTCCCAGCTGCTCCTCATGCAGGCCAAAGTGCTGAGCAGCTCCTGCAGACAAATGGCCGAGGAGTACGGCAGCCCCGAGGAGCTACTGCTCACTCTGACGCACAGCTTCCACACACTGTGCTGTCTGACACAGGCCTGCATGTCACTGGTGGAAGGCCTGAGCACGGAGCGGGAGCGGCGAGAGCTGCTGGCCAAAGTGGACGAGATCGTCGTGACCTACGTGAGTCTCCTGAAAGCTGCCGAGGCGGCTTCAGGAAGCTCGCCCACTGACCAAAGTGTGAATGCATTGACACATCACTCTGCCACCATGTCTGCTATTATAACCGCACTAATTCACTCACTGCAAACACTGCTCAACAAATAAACGGTTGTTTTTTAGTTGTGATTGATTGATTTTAAAGCCATACATAAAAAAACATGGGTTTTAAAAAACAAACCAATGTGAACTGCTGTGAAGAGAAAAAATAAATAAAACGAAACAATTTTGCCTTGTGTAGACATAAATATTTTATGTAAAGTAAAATATTCAAATGATGTAAATCCTCTACATTTCAAACAGATTATATGGAAAACTCTATGAAAATACATACAACTCTCTGAAGTATCTAATAAGAATTATTTTACATTGTATTAGTAACATGTAGATTATTACAACCTTGGTAGTCCCTTGTTTATAAATGGTCAGTAAATATATATTCAGAGTTTATGTTGGGAAATATATACAGCTGTAAACGAATCGCTGCAGGACAAGATGTGATTGAATAAAGTGATCAGAAGGTTTTTTTTTTATTTTAATAACTGGATTTATTTAATATCTACTCTGTGTGAAAAATATACTTTCCTGTTTTTTTTTTTGTCAATATCGCTACAAAATAAAACCTTCAAACTGTTTTAATCCGAAGAAATAATTTTGTCTGTTTTTGTCATATTACTAACAAAATAAATTCACTCTTTAGTTTAACAAAATTCGAAAAAACCTCTATCCTCCAATTCAGCAAAATTCAACAATGACAGAAAATAAAGCAACATAATGAGGAGCCAAAATGGCTCCTTCTTGAACAGATGGCCATGCAATAGATAGAAAGATCTGGAATAGACGAGCTTAATGTTAGTCATGTAAAAGCTAAGGTTGGGACTTTGACAACATACAGTATTTGCAAGTAATAAGCAACAATTCTTTAATGCCTGTCCCACCGACGCACACACTACAACCTGTAGATGGCAATAGCGCACCTAAACCTCAATTACAAGCTGCAAAGAAGATGCTACCAAAATTCAGGCCAACAGTATCAGAGCTAACGTTAGCTACAACAGTGCTGCTACAGGCTAACTGTGTAGCCAGCACAATTTTAACAGTACCGCGAGTTTACACCAATGTGTAAATTCAAATTGAAAATCATGACAAAGTCAATCATCAAAGTTTATATCAGGTACTGACACTATCACAGTTAAAACCCTCGTCCACACTATGTTCAACTTAGACCCATCAGCCCACGATGACTGAATATTCACAATGTTAAACTATGTGGTCCGAACTGGAGAAAGTTCTCAGGCTACAACAGAGCGATACTTAAACTCCAAGAGCATTAAAAATCATTGTAAGTGGACTGAAGTGAGTGAGAGTGGTTGAGTTCGTGCACTGTATGAAAAAGCCGGTGCGGCGTTCAATTATTGCCATCACTTTAATAGCCGGTGCATTACAAGACTGACTGCATTCACTTCTGGCTTTACATTATTCATATCCACAATGTGCTAAGTCCATGTTCAGCTGTGTAACTTGTGTTAATAATTTAATAATCCATTCACCAGAGCCAGGGCGGAGGTAAGGCGTTACTGCTCATTTCACTTGTGGTGTGATTGTGAGATGTCAGTTTCCCAGCCGTGTGGGGCAGTAATATATTGATTTTTAATATTAATATTACAGCCACTGTGCTATAAAAACACTGGCACAGATGGTTAGGTGTAGTGTAAATATTTAGTAGTAATTCTTTTTTAATAGTACTGTTAAATAATAATGTTATTTGTATTAGAATCTAAAGGGTGTCCCGCTCAATCATACAAGGGGGCTCGTGGACCACATTTGGACCCCAAGCCTTGAGTTTGACACGTGTTATAGATGCATCATTCATTGTTTACACCCTGCTTATACATAAATTCCTTTTATGCCTTATTTCTATGTATTCCTTGGTGAAGATGAAGATAGATCACTGCTAATGTTGATGCTGCTGCTGAAAAAGAGCTTTTCGGTTTTCTGTCTGCAGTAAATGTTGTCATTTATTACACAGTCTTTGGAGCAGGCGTGATTTGGAGGAGACAGTGAATCAGGACAGACTGTGACATTCTGCAGTGTGACACGTTGTCAGGCCTCCCAAACAAATGCACTAAGTTTAGACGCGGCTTATTTCCAATTTAAAGGAACACACTAAGGCAGTGCTGACAACTGTTGTGAAGCAAAGCCATACAGTGATGACAAGGCAACAACCAAATAACAATAAATAATAAAATTAAGAATAAAAAAAAAGAACAGTCAACAACATACGTACAGCAGGATTTCAACCAGCAGGTATCTACATACAACAGTACCAAAGAAAAAGTCCAGGATGAAACGTTCTTGTGCAATAATACTGTTTCTACTACTGAAAAAAAACAAAACAAAACTATTAGACCAGCTGATAAGACTTGTCTGTGTAAACAGCCACATTAGCAGCTGGCAGACCTTAAAACTAAGTTTCGTCTTCCCCTGTAGGTGAAACAGAAACGAAACAGCACTTTCTCTTGATGATGACCATGGAAAAACCAATCAACTGCATCGTTCAACTGTCGGGGGCTTTTTTTGTTGTTGTTGTTTTGTTTGGGGTTTTTTTTACAGCAAAGACACATTTAAATGTTTTTAACATTCCTTTTTAACTAGTTAATTTGGTACTTTGAATTCACTTGTATCAAAAAGCAAAAAAAGCTCTGTATATGTACGACAGGGGTCACTAACTATATTTGTCAGAAGGCCGGAATTGTCCTGGACACCTTGGAAGAAACAACAATATTTCTATTGTTCTAATAATTCTGCTCAAGAATCAAACACAGATGGATAGTGTGAGGGTGTTGGTCGCAACAAGGAAGTGATGCTGCTCCAATTATACACACACTGCTGTGACCCGGTACACCTGCTACTTTCATAACATCAGCTACAACTGACGATCCATGTATGACCCATATTAACCTGACATCAGACCACACAGCGAGACGTCTTTACTGTTACGAGGACAAGGATGAGCCACTCGGTAAGTTCACCTGTTTTTCTGGTATTTGTTTGGACAAAACAAAAAGCAGTGATGTTGACCAACTAAAATAAATTAATTATTTACCAATTTTAATACTTCTGAAATAAATATAATATGGAAATATTTTTAAATATTTTTCTTTGTTTTTCTAAAGTTATTATTATTATTATTATTATTATTAAATCACAGCCTGTTATTCGTTTTGTTTTACATTGATTCCCTGTATGGTTTTTCTTAGTAATTTGTTCGTCTCGTGAATTTTTAGGAACCTACGATGGTTCCTGCCCAGATGTGCGTGGCACTGCTGGCCCTGTGGTGCTGTCTCTGTGTCTCCACAGCCACCGTCCTTTACCCCAAAACCCTGCCATGTGATGTGAGCGAGGCCACCAACGGCAGCGAGGTGAAGGTAGACTGCACCGACAGGAGCCTGACAAGAATTCCCCCGGGAATCCCCACAGACACCACCAATCTGACGCTCACCATCAACCACATCCCTGGATTGAACTCCTCCTCCTTCAACGGTCTAGAAAACCTGACTGAGATTGACATGAGGTGCAACTGTGTGCCCATCAGAGTTGGCCCCAAAGACAACATGTGCACAAAGAGTTTGACAATAGAGGAGAACACCTTCACCAGGCTCGGGGTTCTGCGTGCCTTGTACCTAGACGGCAACCAGCTCTACAGCATCCCCAAAGGCCTGCCCTCCAATCTGGTCCTGCTGAGTCTGGAAGTCAACCACATTTATTACCTTTCTAAAGCCAACCTCTCTGAGCTCACCAACGTTGAGATGCTTTACTTTGGTCAGAACTGCTATTTCCGCAACCCCTGCAATGTGTCCTACTATATAGAAGAAGGCGCTTTTTCTCATCTGAACTATTTAACCGTGCTCTCCCTTAAGTCCAACAACTTATCTTTCATCCCGCCGCGCCTGCCCACGAGTCTGAAGGAGCTGTATCTCTACAACAACAATATCAAAGAGGTCACTGATGAAGATTTCAAAAACTTAACCAACCTGGAGGTTCTAGACCTTAGTGGAAACTGTCCCAGGTGTTACAATGCTCCTTTTCCCTGTGACCCCTGCCCCAATAACTCACCGCTGAAAATCAGCGAGGGTGCGTTTAAGATGTTGACAAAGCTGAAGACGCTCCGCCTGCACAGCAACTCTCTGACGAGGGTGCCCTCAGCGTGGTTTAAGCACACGAGTGAACTGAAAGTGCTCGATCTCTCTTCAAACTTCCTGGCGAGAGAGGTTAGCATCACCAGCTTCCCCAGGAAATTGTGCAATCTGGAAGAACTGGATCTTTCATTCAACTACGAGCTGCAGCGTTATCCTCAAACCCTGAGACTGAGTGACTCCTTCAACTCTCTCACGTCCCTCAGGATTTTCAGACTGAGGGGTTTTGTTTTTCAGCAGTTCATGGAAGAAAGCATTGCTCCTTTAAAACATCTCCCAAACCTGGAGGTCTTTGACCTCGGCACAAACTTCATTAAAATGACAAACCTAAGTATTTTTATGGAATTAAAAAGCTTTAAAATAATCAGTCTGTCGGACAACAAAATATCTTCTCCCTCCGACAGCCAGGACTCTGTTGGTTTTAATGGAGGACAGTCCCAGGACTGGTCACCAATGTCAGCTGCATATCAGTACCAAAGTGAAGAATTCAGGGAAGTTCACTACTTCTATTATGACGAGTACGCTCGCAGCTGCAAATACAAAGACAAAGAACAGGGTGTTGTTGGGTCTTTTGTCCAAAACGAGTGCAGTCAGTTTGGCAAAACCCTGGATGTGAGTAGAAACAACATCTTCTTCCTGCATTCTAGGTTTTTGAATCTCAACGAGCTGGGGTGCCTCAATCTGTCTGGGAACGCCATGAGCCAGAGTCTGAACGGGTCTGAGTTTTCCAATCTGAAAAATTTAAAATATCTGGACTTTTCCTTCAACCGCCTGGACCTGCTCTACTCCA
This sequence comes from Cynoglossus semilaevis, assembly GCF_000523025.1. Taxonomy (NCBI): domain Eukaryota; kingdom Metazoa; phylum Chordata; class Actinopteri; order Pleuronectiformes; family Cynoglossidae; genus Cynoglossus; species Cynoglossus semilaevis. Next base: position 9,951,032 of record NC_024322.1, read on the forward strand.
CTGCATTTCAGGAGTTGATCAATTTAGTTGTTCTGGACATTAGTTACAACAACTACTATTTTGAATCTGAAGGTTTGACCCACATGTTGAATTTCACCAAGAATTTAAAGAATCTCAAAATCTTACTGATGAATCACAATAAGATCTCCACGTCTACTAACATGGAGCTGGAGAGTGAATCCCTGCAGAGGTTAGAGTTCAGGGACAACCGGTTAGATTTGCTGTGGAGAGACGGGGACACTAGGTATTTGAATTATTTCAAATATCTGCGCAACCTGACTGTCCTTGACATTTCTCACAACAACCTCTATTTCATTTCCGAACAAATGCTCAGCGGTTTGCCAGAAAGCCTGACTGAGCTTTACATGCAAAACAACAAATTGAAATCCTTTGCGTGGCTTAAGCTGAACCTTCTGCCATCTCTGCAGCTCTTAGATCTCAGTGAAAACAGTTTGGTGAGTGTTCCGGTGCTGTCCGACTGCACCACGTCCCTCAAGAAGCTCATTCTGACCAGAAACCAAATCGCAAAACTCAAACAGGATTTCCTCAAAGACTCCTTCAACCTAAAATATCTGGACCTCAGTTATAATTCCATAAAGCACATTGAACAATCCAGTTTTCCAGAGGAGGTCGTCAAACACATGGACATGCTGCTGCTGCATAACAACAAGTTTGTCTGCACGTGCAACGCCACGTGGTTTGTGACCTGGCTCAACACCACGAAGGTAACCATCCCCAGGCTGGCCACGGCGGTGACCTGTGCAGAACCAGGGGTGCAGAGAGGTCATCTTGTAATCTCCGTGGACCTTCAAGCCTGCCAGCACAACTCCCTGTCCATCATTCTCTACATCGTCATGACCTCAGCCGTCCTCAGCTTCTTCACCTTGACCATCTCCAGCCAACTTTTCCTGTGGGACGTTTGGTACTTGTACCACTTCTGCAGGGCCAAGTTCAAGGGCTACAAACGCCTGTACTCCCAGAGCTCCGACTACAACGCCTTTGTGATGTACGATAAAATGGACACTGCCGTTTCTGACTGGGTGATGAAAGAAATGTGTGTTCAGCTGGAGAAAGAAGGGGATCGTCACCTTAAACTGTGTTTGGAGGAACGGGACTGGATTCCCGGAACGCCCCTGATTGACAACCTGTCTCAGAGTATCCACAGGAGCGAGAGGACCGTGTTCATCCTGACCAACAAATACATCCAGAGTGGCAACTTCAAGACGGCCTTCTACATGGCTCACCAAAGGCTGATGGATGAAAAGAATGATGTCATTGTGTTGATATTTTTAGAGAAAGTGCCCTGCAATTCAAAGTACCTCAGACTGAGGAAGAGGCTGCACAGGCGCTCTGTGCTGGAGTGGCCCACCAACCCCCAGGCCCAGCCATACTTCTGGTTCAGCCTGAGGAGCGTGATGGCCACGGAAAGCCACAAACAATACAACAACCTTTTCAAAGAGACACTGTGACTGTTCCTAACAACGTAACGTCTCTTCATTTTCAGTTGATCCCACACAAACTTCTGTGTATTAATATTCATGTGTCACTAAGTAGCACGAGAAACTGCCAACATGAAATGGGGAAATGAAAGTGGAGAACTTCTTTATTTCACATTCTACTTCTGTTTGAGTGGTATTTTTACCTCATCATCTGATGGTGTGTTGCTTTTGTTTGAATTTGGCAGCAGCGCATGTGTTTGAAAAAATGTGGAAAGCTGATATCAAAGAGAGCAGGACGCATCTGTGCAGCTAGTTGACTTCTTTTTTACACGTTACCTGTGTACTCTCAAAACCTCAACGTTTTTTTTTTTTTCAACAATTCAAGGATTAAGAGTAACATATACAATACAGGAACAATGGTAAGTTTAACAAATATAAATATATATTACTTTATGTCAGTTATACATTTTATAGTTGTATATTGTACCTCGCAGGATTGAGTGCTTCAATGATTTTGTGCTAAAGAATTTGTAGGAACAGAAAATACCTTGTATGAATTCATTTAATCCTGAGAACTATTGACTTTTGCAATGGATTTTATTTTTTATATATATATTATTTTTAAATCAGTTCCATAAATAAAACACAGCATTTACAACATGTTAATGCTTATATTTAATCTCCTGAGCTAAAAACCTTGGCATAATTACTTGATGACGCTTTGTCAAAGTGGTGCGATCATGTTTTACCGTTCACATGCTTCAAGTATTATTAATAATATTAATAATAATAATAATAGTACTAAAACAGTTAATAAAATGATGTATCTGATCCTGTTGTACATTGTATGTTGTTTTCATAAACTTTTCACAAAATAATTTAAAGGCCTTTGTTTACTGACATATGAAGCGGTGTTTTTTATATAAACTTCCGATAATTTATAAACCGCAGGATTTATAAATTTATATATATATATATATATAATATTATATATTAAATTTATATGTTAGGTGACTTTATTTCGTTTGCTATAAGAAATAAGTGACGGTCAGGTTCCAAACGCTGTTCAGGTTAATTCGCTTACAAAATGCTGCCATCTGCTGGGCACAACCAGAAATGTCTTTAACAGTTGCATTGACATGTATGTATTGACATTGTTGGGAAAGGGCTTCCTGCACAACAGACCACAAATTGGTCTGTTTTTTTCTCTGATTTTTATAATGCCATTACAGGTTGTCATTATAGGGCAGATGCTCTTCCTGCTCTTCAGTTCATTTTGCCACTGTGACATCGAACGCATCTTCCCCGGTGTGTGTGAGCCCATGCGGATGCCACCAAAGTTTCCCTGTGACATCAATGTCTGCAACAACTCCAACATCATTTCCAACTGTAATCAGCGGCAACTCACCAACGTTCCTTCCGGAATACCAGGAAATGTGACTGTTCTCGACTTATCCAAAAATGATATTTACAATATTACAGCTGAGTCATTTTCCAATCTGTTTAATTTGACTATACTGAATTTGAACTTTTTGAACTACAGAAAAAACAAAGACAGGGTCATCATCAATTCAATGGCTTTCAAAAATCTGACAAAACTGACAGCTCTGAAACTGGTTAAAACTAACCTCACTGACATTCCTACCAACCTTCCCCCGAATGTCAGAAAACTTGATCTGAGCAACAACAACATTATGTTGCAAACCATGAACCTCAGCAGCTTAGCAAACATCACACATCTGTGGCTCACAAAAAACTGCTACTCGTGGAATCCCTGTAAGAGTTCTGTGACGGTAGAGAACAACACGTTTGCTGTAATGACCAAGCTAAGGATTCTGGATTTGACGTATAACAACTTAACCGCAGTTCCTAAAGGTTTACCTCAATCATTAGAGGAGCTAAGCTTAGGATTTAACCAAATAGCACACATATTTCAAGATGATTTCTTGGGGTTAAAGAATTTACAAGCTCTCAAATTTCAGGGAAACTGTCCTAGATGTGAGAACGCACCGTTTCCCTGTGTACCTTGCAAAAACTCCTCCCTGGACATCCACCCTCTTGCCTTCAGAAGCCTAACACAGCTGGAGCGCCTGCACCTGGGAGGAAACTCCTTACGCAGGCTGGACTCTTCCTGGTTCCAGAACCTGACAAAGCTGAAAGTGTTGTACCTTTCCTTTAACTTATTGGAAAAGGCAATAACTGAGGACGCACCGTGTCTGCAATACCTCCCACAGTTAAAGAAACTCGACATTTCTTTTAATTATGAACCCAAGACCTACTCAAAAACTGTGAAACTTTCACGGGACTTTTCACATCTTCACTCACTCCAAATTTTACAGATGGCAGCTTTGGTGTTCCAGGAGATTGGACCAGAAACACTCAGTTCACTGTATGGGCTCAAAAATCTTAGTGCACTCAACTTAGGGACGAACTTTATTATTAATTTCAATTCATCAGTATTTAGCAATTTTCCACAAACCAAGATGATATACCTGGCAGAAAACAGACTGTATCCAATGCAGGTAAATAAAACCCAACCGTTTAATGGAAATAATCAGCTGTCGGTCTTTTCTCCTCCACCTGTGTTGAACCCTCACGAAAGGACCATTAATTACGAGATAGCGCATCATCTCATCAAGCCAGAGTGCTACCAAGCTGGCCGAGTGCTAATCCTCAGCTCAAATAATCTTTTCTTCATTTCTCCAGAGCAGTTCCAAGGCTATGGAAACATCGCCTGCCTCAATCTGTCTGCAAATGGCTTTTCAGCAGCACTTAACGGCACAGAGTTCTCTTCCCTGCCCAACCTGACCTACCTGGATCTGTCGTACAACAAGATAGACCTGGTCTACGACAATGCCTTCAAAGAACTACAGAAACTCGAAGTCCTTGATCTCAGTTACAACTCACACTACTTTAAGTCATACGGGATCACGCATAATTTGCATTTCATACAAAATCTGCCGGTTCTGCGAGTGCTCAATATGAGTCACAATAGCATTTCCACGTTAACGACAAAAATGTTGAAAAGCAACTCCTTGTCAGAACTTCGGTTCACAAATAATGACCTTGGGTCCTTGTGGAAGGACAAAGAGGTCAGGTACATCCAGCTTTTTGCCTACCTTACTAATCTGACATTGTTGGACATCTCCAATAACAGGCTAACCAGGATTCCAGACTGTGTTTATCAACTGCTTCCTTCTCAGCTCACCAAACTATACATACAACACAACAGTCTGGCTGATTTTAAATGGAATGAACTAAAGCATTTACCTCGACTTCAGATTTTAGACCTGAGCCACAATTCTCTGTCCTTTCTGATTAATTTAAACTCAAACATGAGCCAGACTCTGACTTTTCTTGACTTAAGCAATAACCAAATCGTCCACCTAGATGAGGGATTGATAAATGGTCTCAAAAGCCTCAGGGGGCTCAGACTTAGCTACAACAAACTCACTATCATTAACGAGTCTACCTTTGTGAGCGGACCTGAAAATCCTCTTCAGACTTTGTTCTTGGATGGAAACCCTTTCCAGTGTACCTGTGATTCCTTAGATTTCTTCCTTTGGATTGGAAAAAGTGACATTAAAATCCCTAGACTGACCTACGAAGTGAAATGTGACTCACCAGCTAATCAGAAAGGACAAGCACTGATATACTTTGACGTCAACCAGTGCGTAAACGACAGCAAAGCTAGGTTGATGTACATCCTCTCCAGCTCCTTCATTATTGCCTTCATGTTTGTCACTACCGTTGCTCACTTGTTTTACTGGGATGCTTCCTATGTAATTCACTATTTGAAAGCTAAAATGAAGGGCTACAGATCACTGTATTCCTCTGACAGCTTCTATGAAGTCTTTGTGACCTACGACACCACAGACCCACATGTCTCTGAGTGGGTGATGAGAAATTTACGAGTGAAGCTGGAAGACGAAGGAGAGAAACATCTTCCGTT
>NC_024322.1:9956456-9978887 GCF_000523025.1 Cynoglossus semilaevis
CAGCCACAGCATCCGATACAGCCGCAAGACTCTTTTCGTCCTGACGAAGGACTACGTCAAGACGGGGGTTTTCAAGCTGGCCATTTATCTGGCACACCAGCGACTGCTGGATGAAAATGTGGACGTGATTGTTCTGCTGATGCTGGAACCTGTCCTGCAGCACTCTCACTTCCTCCGGCTGAGGAGGAGACTCTATGAGAAGAGTGTTATAGAGTGGCCAAAGACAGCAGCTGCACAGCCCTGGTTCTGGCAAAACCTGAGGAATGTGGTCCGAGTGGATAATCGCTTCGTGTGCAACAAAACATATTCAAAATACTTTAGCAGCAGGTGAGGCTGGGGACTTAGTGACAGCTGTCTGGGAGTATTTCTTTTAGGGTTTCTTTTAAACTAGTTACTAGTTAAAAGGTGATATTTATAATAATAATAATAATATAGAATAATAACATGTAAAATTGAACTGCAAAACATAATTAATAACATGAACTGGAAGGTTTTCACAGCAGTTTAAATGTTGTCATGTATGTTAGTAATTGCTGGTTAAATCTCCCTGGTTCATGAATTCAGAATGTTGGTCGAACATTATTGACTTTTTTTTTTTTTTTTAACTATTCAAATCCTGTGACTGGGCCGAAATGTTTTCTCCCAAAAAAGGACTACATTGGGTGATTGCCTATTGGTGGACAAACGTTAGTGCTAGCTGTCAATCAAACGGTGACGAGCCAATGCCTGTGCTACATAAATCGCACATTAACAACTTTAAATTATTACATTTAATTTTAAATTTTAACTTAGCGGTTTTTAGTTTTGGAGATTATGTGAATTTTGTGGTAATGTTTTGTAGAAGTGTTCAGTGGAGTTTCGATGCAAACGGTGTTTTTTTATGACAACACTTGGGGGCAGTATCCCTGCAGTAAGACAACGTGTGAAGGAAGTGAATAGGTCCGTTTCCTGTTTGAAATGACTGGACAATGATGATGATGATTATTACGGGAAAGTGTACTCTTAATACAATAACAGTTACATTCTTTTATTTCCAATCTACGAATTTTTTTTAACCTTTTTCTTCCATTTGTATTATTATTCTGTTGTTAAAAAATTGATTAAAATTTACTTTTATCTTCGAACAAACATTTCCTAATTAATACATTTATGTATATAAATTGTTATTGCATATAGTAATATTGTATTTATCATTACAATATCCATTCTTTGTGCTGTCGTTCTTCTGTTATTACTTAATATGTCCACAAGATGTCAATAACAATTCGTTTTCTTGAAATTAGGGCAACGGCACTGAATTGTTCTTGTCGGTCTTCTTTTTGTCGTGTGAAAAAGGTGAAGGAAAGTCAACAGAAGGATTTCGGTCACACGATCTGATGTAGATTATTTCTAAATTACCCTAATCTGATACAATTTAGCAAAGTAAAATATTTCACTTTTCATTTCAATGCTGTTATATATAAAATAATAAAATAAAATAACCGTTGTATTTTGCACTAGGGATGTGTTTTGTTTTGGTGGTACGTGTTGTTATGCTTTTATGATATTTGTTTTTACGCGAGCTGGGATTTCAGGAAGTGGGCGTGGCGTCAGACGGATCATTTGCATATGGTGAGGTATTTATTGAGGGAGCGGCGTAGCGAGCATCACTCAGCTGCAGCAACACAGCCTTTGTACCGTCACATCGCTGATCCGAACGCCGGTGAGTGAATATGCTTTTCTGGTTTTCCATATTTGGCTTAAATCATGTTGTATAGTGCACGCTGTGCTGCTGAGAGAAAAAAAACGAGATTTGCTGCATGGTGACGAAGTAGATGGTTTTAAAAAAGGCACAGGTCCAACCTATTCAGAACCACGTATTTGCATGACACACAGTTAGTTTTGCGTGATGCATGGTGGTACCACACAGTCCAATAGACATGCATAGTTTTTAAATGCACTGCGCACGTCCCATCTACAATCTCGGGCTGATTGTCGGCGGAAGCGTGGGGCAGATCGTGAGCTGAAGCTAAGGTAGTTTGACAAAAGGGCGGTGGTCCTTCACAGTGCAGCACATGGGCTACATCAGACAAAAGCCATGCGTGAAGGCTGGCTTCTTACGATTGTCTAATCAAGCTTCCTCAAAGTTTTGCTAAATGTTCAAGGAATTAAAGGTTTTTGTTTTTTTGTTTTTTTCCCTCTCCTTCCATAGAGCCTTTGTAATTATGGGTGACAAAGTGGACCTCACGGAAGTCGCTGGTTTTGACAAGACCAAGCTGAAGAAGACTGAAACACAGGAGAAAAACACACTGCCCACCAAAGAGAGTAAGAACCACTCAACTCTAACACCCTTTAAAAAAACAATAATTACACAAACCTTAATCTAACGCTAGTTCTTTCAAAAAACAATAATTGCACAAACCTTAATCTAACGCTAGTTCTTCTCTTCTCACAGTCATCGAGCAGGAGAAGACGGCCTGAAGCCCCCCTCCACCCGTGTGCCATGCACTCCACTTCTCCAGCCCCTCCCTGCATCCCCTTCTTTTGGAACCTTCCAGCAAAGTGTTTTGAGATGGCAGTTCTGAAGTTGTGACTGTACAAATGCACATCACTCACTTGGCAAGATGTCCTCCGTACAAGGAGGAAGTGTGGTCTCCATGTCTGCACCAGTTCCTGGTTAAGTTTCCTCTGCTTTGGGTGACAGTTTTGCGTGTCTAAAGTAAACAGGACAAGCTACAAATGTTACCTGTAGCTCTACTCCTATTCACCACCTGTTTATACTCACAAATCAGTTTCTTTTGTAAAGAACTTAAACTGGAGTGCACAAGTTTAAATATGCAAAATAAAATGTAACTTGACATGAGGCTCTGGGTGATTATTACACTGTATGAATGGTTGACTGGAAACTACAGGTTTAGTAGCCAAAAAAGTAAAAACTAAAAACTTTACCTGTTCAATTTGACTGGACCTGTAGCTGCAGCTGGGCCATGTTCTGCCACAAATTGTGCACTTCTAGCACCAACACTTTAGCCTCATGCTACAAATGCCTTAATTAAAAGCAACTGGTTATTAGATGACATTAGATGACATTCTTACTTTTTTTTTTTCATTTATCTTTAAGGAGAATCAACATAAATTATAACAGCATTAGAGGAAAACCCTTGCTCCCTTGTATTGTGTTGACAAAAAAAACACGATACCTGCTCTTGAACATACACCTTTTATTCCTCTTCCATATAGGAAATTGCATAACTCCTGTTCACACCTTCTGATCAGCACTGGCTAGTTTAGTCAGACCTTGAAATGATAACATTTAGAAACTCTGAAAAGCCATAATGGTGAAATGACAAAGAACCTCTGTGTCTAAAGAAACCAGACCCTGGTTTTCACAAGCATTCACATAGGTGCTTCAGGCTATGGTGCAGTGTGAACAGAGTGCACGTTGTGTTATTTTGCTGTTGGGAGTGAGTTATGTAGTGAAATTACCATCAGTATTAAAGACTGTGTTAGCACCATCTCCTGATGCAACTGCCTCGGAGTAAGGGGGCTGGGAGGGGGCTTTGTTCTGTTGCACAGAGCAGACAGCTGTACCTCATGAAAAAGGGGGAGGAGAAAGGGAGATTATGTAACTGCAATGTGTCTGTACAGTAGAACGATACAGCTGTGCTGTAACAACAGGCCGCTGTAAGGGACTGGAACAATTTCACATTCATTCTCTGTCTCACGAGGCTACACTCTAGTGTGGTCCTTTTACCAGACGGAGGAGAGAGGACCCTCCTCACCCCCACCCACTGGAGCTCCACTCATTAACACAATCATTTATGCAATGTGCGACTACAAATGACATCAACTGCTGTTGCTTTTAATTGTTATGTGTCTAAGAATGCCCGTCAGTGGCAACAAATAAGCAGGTGTAAGAACACGGCTCTAAGCTAAAGCAGGTTTCTTAGGAGTATAACCGGCGCCATGAAGGCCTTAAGAAGTCAAACGTGAACCAATCAGTGTTTTTTTTACTGGTACAGTTTTTTTAAGAAAAGCAGCTCCAAACCATTACAGAGCCTCCTTATTGCTCCACTAAAGGCTCCAACCATAATTAATGGAATAGAAGCACATCGTCTTTAAATAGTTTCGGGCTGCGACAATTTGTGAACAACACTATACATCTTTATTAAACAATTTTTTTGTAAAGTTATTTATGATTCTTTCCTTTTCTGTAGCTAAGTTATTTTCAGGTTCACGGAGGGCAAAAGACAATCCCAGTAGTCATCAGGTGAGGTTTGTTTAGCAAACAATTACACAACAAACAATGTTTCACACGTATAACTAAATCTAATTAATCTCATCCTGTATGTTTTCAAATCATGGGAGGAAATAGAGAAGTAGTTTCAAACTAGTTTGGAGATGAAAACTCCATTCAGAAAGACCAAGTATCAAACAAACCACTAATGTTCTTGTGCCACGAGACACATGCTAACCATGCTAGTGATGCTAATTTAGACTTTTCTGTTCACAAGTTGTACGAAAATAAAGCCATGACATGTTGTTTGTCAATTTTCATGTGTTAGGATTTTATTAAAAAGTCTTCAATGATGGTTTTATCAGTAGTTTGTAATATGCGTAAATGTATCATATCGTTAATTAGACTGGCTAATCCCAATGAAAAGGGTATAATCGTGTGTCACGTGTAAACAAAACCGGTCACATATCACCAATTATAATAATCACAATGTGAGAAATTGTCCAAAATCACTGTTTAAAACCAGACAAACGCACCTTAGGTATTATTTAAGAAGTAACAGAACATGTCAACGGTGAGGCTCATCTCTGGCTTCCACCCTGTTTCCTCCTCCTATTCAATCTAAAACCTGAGCAACCAGTCCACCCTTCACAGACTCTGTTTCCATGGCAGCAGACAGAAGATTTCAGGTTTTCACACATCAGACACTGCTGTGTTGAAGAACACATGTAATTCATGCAATTATTGTCAGTGTATCATGTTGTTCAAACAAAAGCACAAAAAAATGAATGAAAAAAAAAACCTAATCTATTTTTCTTGATTTCATTTGGCGTCTTTTGTGTTTTGTTACCTACAGCTTCTGTCAGGTGTCACTGGGGAAACGCTAATATTCAAATAAAGGGTTAAAAGTTAACCCTCCTGGGAATAACCTCAGGGTTATGTGACACTCAAGAAACTGGACACTCCTGTGGAAATTGTTTAAAATGCTGTTGTTCACACTGTGCAGCCAAACATAATACTTGACATTTTTACTCAACAAAACAACTATTGTGTGAATACGAGAGGGAGTCAACAACAGGGCCGCCTGCACTGCTAATGGTCTAGGTATGGTCGACAGCGGAACCTTTAACCTGTGCTGGGCTCCAGTGTGAATGTATCAGAGCGCTGATGTAATCTGGTTTCAAAATGTTGAGGTCTAACCAGAATTCAATGCAAACATGGGTAAAAACCGCTTTTTAACTTTTTAACTTAATAAATCTAACTTCTGGAGAGTGACAGGTTTTGCAGCATAATGCTGAGAACCTCATGCAGCCAAGAGCACGAACTAGTTCCCTGTTAAAGTAGCCATCTGTTTACAGTTCGGTCAGAGTTGAAGTATTCTAATCTTGTGCAACTGCAATTATGATAGTTCTCTATGAAACATGCTGTGTGGTTGGTCGAATGCATATTGTTGTTTGTTATCAGACACAGACAGACACAGAAGTACAGCTCAACTAAAGATGACGAACTAACTTTATTTAAAGCTGCTTTTTAAACACACGAGACTTAATAGAACAAACCCGATACACACTTAACCAATCCGTACCAATCGTACCACCAGATGAATTTTGTTCGGTGAAACACTTTGTCATTAGCTGAGTCTATTTTGGCATCATATGGTGGTGGATTTACAGTTCTGAAAGCAGCAGCTTGTTGGGAGTATATGTCAAAACACAGAAGTTTCATTGATGTGTAAGAGGATGTGGTTAAAGTGGCGCCCTGGTTCAGAGCATGAGCAAAAAGTCAGAGTGGCTGCGCCGTTAAACCTGCAGTGAAAATGTGCTTTTAAAAAAGAAAGCAAAATTGTTCTTCGCATAAATATTTATCGTCCTTGTTGATTTTGTGTGGGAATTGTTTTTTTAAAAATGTCTGTATATCTGTATATTTAGACTGTCAAATGATGCAAAGGTTTATGCTGATTTAATTCACGATTAATCACGATTAATTGTGGTTAATCACAAATTCAAGAAAAATACCAACTCAAATAAGTATGAGAGCCCTATTTTTTTAACCTCAATCTGGTGTGCACATTGTGACATCATCAGGAGGTCAAAGTGCATGCAAAGAGTTTGACATTTGCAACTTTTATGATCACCAATATAAAGTGGCTAAACGGTCAGCATCAGTGGCCGATGAGGAACATAAGCCAGGTTTCCAGTGAACAGGATGTTGTGACCTGGCTTTATCATACATACGCAGCAGAGCAAGATGAAGTGAGCTCTAAAAACAGGAACAGCAAACCAGGTGGATGAAACACATGATTTAAACTGCCTGAGGAATGTACTCGCCTGCCTGTACTGCTACAGTCATATTACTCTACATGTGTTCACTTTGGCTGTGTGAATGTGCAGTAGAAAACATCATGGAAATGTGCTTGTCTGCAAAAAGTAATGCAATTGTGCAGAAGAAGAGAAAAAAAACAATTACTACTGCTATTTTTTCTCTGACTTCAGGTATTCAGAAGGTATATGCAAATATGCATCAGGTAAAACTTGTCTGTTGAGATTTGCAGCCTATAGGGAGGGAGACAAAAGCACATAGTCTCCAGGTCCTTTTTGGCTCTCTCTGGGTTTTTTTTTTTTTTTAGTTATCTTTTCTGTGAACTCCAAAACACAGTACATATTATTTTGGGGATTTCTTTAGCTGCCAACAAACTCAGCATAAAGGAGCATGACATGTCTTGTCCTGTTAGGTATGTCGTTTACATGCACTGCACTGAGGCGGGGTGGAGTTCCTTCTTAGATGCATAGTTATGTAATTATAGCCAGCAGGGTAAAGAAGCATTAAGAACACACCTTGACTTGTTTCTTTTCTTTGAGTCTGGCGTCAAAAACGGCCAATCACTAAAGGAGATGTTTTCATACAAAAGAAGAAAGTGTGAAAATGAGAATTAGTTATTTCTAAGTATTTAAAAGTATGACTGTCCCTTTAGAAACAACTGTGCAGAGAGCATTTAAAAAAAAAACCATGTGTGAAATGAGGGTTGATAAAAGAGGATGGACAGAAATACATATATGAAGATATAGCTGAGCAGCAGGAAGTGCAAAGAGGAAGTGTGACACGACACGCCAACATGAGACACTGGAGTCGAAACAAATGTCAAATGTTTCATAACGTGTAGGACGAGGACGCACTGCAGACTTGTAAAGTGTAATGGTGGATGGTGACTATACAATATTAAGCAATAATCCTCTACTGATTTTTAAAGGTGTGTGTGTAGTGTTGTATGAACTGTGTTTATAGTTGGGCTTTAATGGCCAAATATGTTTGTACATCTGTTTTGGCATAAAAAATATTTTGAATTTACTTTTTAATAAATTGTTGCAAAAATAACAGATATTTACTCCTTACACCACACATACTGTATCTACTACATGTACTACATACTGTAGGTCAGTACATGGTACAGGAGTAAACAAAGCAACAAATTTGTTCAGTTTCATCACATTAACCTGTGGTTCCCAAACCCTGGTCCGAGGTCCCTGGTGCCGTTTGTGGGTCATTCGGTACCGGGCCACAGTAAAATAATTTTACTAAACTTAATTAACTTCAGATTTGAATACTAACAGAATTAAGCCTACTTTTTTTTTTTACGTAAAAAATGTACAGATTCTTAACATTTCTTTTAACGACCCTTCTAAGATCGATACTGGATGACCAGTCCTTGGTACAATAAAGGGGCCGCTGATGTAAATGGCATTTTCTATATGTAAAGGAAATGGCTGAACAAGTCAAAAAAGAAATCTCTGACTAGACAAAAGTCCATTAATTAAAAATCTGCCGGCAACACATCAACTCCAAAGACGGCCATTTTTCTCCACAGCAGTCGGCAATAATAATGAATAATGAACCAAACGTGGAGTGTCCAAAGGCTACATCCAGTCGACCACACCAGTCACACTGACAGGGTGAAGCTCCCTGTGTAATCCTACACATCACCTGAATCCCCCAAGGTTTTTACTCTCTGGTTACTCCACTTAGCAGCACTTAGTCATTGTGTAATCTGCCAGCAGCAGATGTTTAAGGAGAAGCACCTGGACTGAGGAGATCTCCTCCGTACGGAGCAGAGGAGAGGTCGCTCAGGTCACTGGGAGGACAAGGTTATAAAATGACCATAAAGGACCAGAGAGAGCCTGAAAATAGAACCTGAATTCACATTGTTTATGTCTTTAAACAGACCTCTGTTGGAGACTACAACATGTCAATGTATTCCACACATACAATAGAGACAAAGTGGCTGAAGGAGCTGTGGTATCAGATTCAGAATAGATCGAGAGGGAAGTAGAGCAGGAGAGAAGAGAGGCTTCTAACCTGTGCAGTAAATGCATCCTGGAGTGCTGGAAAGAAAACTGCACTTAAGGTCCTCTGTCGTGTTCAATCATACTTTTCTATTTCCAACTAACTCTGTTGCAAATGAGTATTTTCAACTGCGAAAGATATAGTTAGTGCCCGAAGGTCTCAGCTACAACCGGAGACATTGCAGACATTGTTCCTATTGTTGAGAAAGAACATGACTATGAAATACATTTGTATCCCTTCTGGGGAAATATGCTAAAAATAGATCTAATGGTATACACACTATAGCTAATGATATATATATTTATATATATACATATACATATACATTGTATGTATATATATATATATATATATATATATATAGTAGGTATTCAGTATGACATACTAAATACTGAATACTCACATAATGTACCATTATGAATAATGGTACATATATGTGTATATATAATGGTATTTTAAGCTGAGTATTTCAAAATACTCAGAGCATTTCATGCCAAAACAGAAGTTTAATTTACTAATTATTATTCTTCTTATTTTTATTATTCTTCTATGTTGGAAAAGCTGATGAAAAGTTCATACATGGAAGGTTATTAGATCAGACCACCTTAATATAAAGTCAAGTGTTAAAGTACTACTGTGTCCTTTAGTTCTATTTTTAAAAAAAAACTACGATGAGTGCTTGTTATTTACTCACTCGGCATGTATCTCATCTTATAAATAAATAAAAAAAAAACTATTCTTAAAATATGGTTGTGAGAACAGCATTGCCCATGGCCTCGTCTCATGAGCCCAGTGTCTGGTCACGTGTCTGTGCAGCATGTTTACAATCAGTCTGTTAGCTAATCTGACGGATCCTCTTTTGCTCTGCAGTGGAGCTCTCTGACGGATGCTCCCGTTAGCATTGCACACATTCAACTAAATATAAAATGTTTCTCAATGTCCATACGACAGGAGAGGAAGTGACAACTCCCTCACTGCAGAGACGCACGCAAAAGTAACGCATCATTATGTTGGTCGGGGAATTCATGACAAAAGCTGTAATTCTAACCATGCAGACTCACACAGAGCTGTCACATTTGACACAGTTTTTGATTGAGCAGTGGCTCACTCGTATCACCGTTGGTGTTCTCTGCTGAGCATATACTGCTCATGTCATGACACCCAGGGCAGGATGTGGTCGTGTACACACATCCGTTCGAAATACTTCATCAACAGCTCGTCTTTCCTTTTATAGTCAAAGTATTGCTCAGTGTACCAGACAGACAGGACTGGGTCAGTGTCACAGGCCACTTCAACTGCACTTTATACATTAACTCAACATTATCTATTCCCTTATTTTTACATCACGTCTGCAAATGTAGTACTAACTGAAGTAAAATGGAAACAAATACAGACATGTCCCAGACTGAGGTGGGACACAAGGAGGACAAAACGTGGTATTTAGCGCCATCTACTCCAATACTGTACACTACAATGACAAAGCCAAAGCTGTTCTCATGCTGAGGATAAAACACTCAGGAAACTGCAATGTGAACTTATCAACCAATCAGCAGCCACATTCTCTGAATACACTCATTCAGGATGGACTGCCTTTTCCAGTAGCTGAAAACTGATATCCAGACACGTTTGACCCCAGCTGCCAGAAAAGGTGACAAAGCACCGAGTAAATCACAGCCGCTGGTGAATTTTCACCAACACGCAGCTGAAATCTCTGACCTCAGATGTCAGCAGAGCACATCAAAGCACGTCGTGGATCACGTTCCACTACCAGAAAAACGGTTTAACATGAGATGATTACAGACAGAGGATGTAAGAACACTACGGTACCTTTTGTCTACAACTTCGACGACTTGATACTTACAAACGGTGAACAATGTCACCACCTAGTGGGTAGAAATGTTACCGAAAAAGTAATTAGTTGAAAAATTATGCAGTATGATGGGTACACCCAATAAAATGTTTTGTCCTCAATGTTATTATTGCTATCATCATCATCATCATCACATATAAAAAATAATAATAATGATTATTATTATTTTTATATTGTTAATAATAATGCTGTGATTTAAAAAATATTTTATGGAATATAAATGATTTAATTCATTTATGTTTCCCTTGTTCCTAATAAGTTGTTTTTTTTATTGTTCTGATTATTAATATGCTTTTTCTCAATTTCCCAATTATTTAAATAAACAATGTGTAAATTAGCAGGGAGGGACAATTAAAAACAATTATACCAGAGCACCCTACAATAAAGTCAAACTCAACATTAGCTCAACATTTGTGTAAAACACAAACACATTCAGTATGTGAAGGTAGATTGGCAGTGTCAGACATGTCCCAAGCCAGATGAGGGCGCTGTTGTTGTGACAGTAACGTCTTCATGGCCTTCACACTGCACTTATTTTTGTACTTTCGTTTCCGCTCACAGTCAACACGCAGCTTTAACGTATAGTGACCCGCATGCCTGAGATGTCAGTCACTTTAGAGTTAGGGTTACGGTCGAGGACGAGGACACAGAGAAGAGTGGGGGTCTGGGAGTCTTTGTCAGGCTGTGAGGACAAAGTGAAGTCCGGAGTAGTCTTCATTCAGAACATTCATATTTCACCTTAGAATAATATTTCTGATCAAATCCTGCCAATTCATTTATTTTCTACAGCTAGAACTATTGACAGCTATCTCAGCAGCCACACTGCAAAGGTGGGTTTCACTCTAGAACAAGGGTCTGCAACCTGTGACCTGTGGCCATTTGACCTGAACAGGCATACATTTGAATGTGAGAGCTCAAAGTGCTGATCCTTTTTGCTGTAGAGTAAAGGTTTCTTTTTTAAAATCATGCACTGCTACATTCTTCCCCAGACTCTTCTTCTCTGCTTCCTAGGCTATTTATTTTCAAAACATCGAGCAATAAAACTGATATGTCGAATACATTTTTTACTCTGTTTAGAAGTTTTCATACAAATGCCAAAGCTACTAGGATAAGTCTTAGCCTCAAGGAGACTGACGGTCGATCCAATGCCATAAAATCAAATGAGACACATCCAATATTTACCAACATTTATGCTTCCTGACCAGAACATTCATGTAAACCAATGTCTTAAATTCCCACAGAAAAGATTTCTCATCTATGCCTGAGTGTGAAAAAGGAACTGGACCAGATGTTTGAACCACTTCGGAAAGTGCAAAGACTCATTAAAGCTTTTTTCTTTTCTTTTTTTCTTTTTTACGACTGAAGAAAAAAACAGCATGTGCGAGTGAGGAGCCGAGCTCTGTGAGGAAGACATCAAAGAGCACCTCTGAGTTAATGACAGACCTGCGCATCACACAGTTCAACAATGAGGTGAAGCAGCAAATAATCAGAGAACTACAAACAACAAGGAGTTTGTAATTTGACCAAACTGCACCTGTGTGAACGTTCGCTTTATTTCAGATGATGCAGAAAACCTGATGAACATGTCACACTCCGTTTGACATTTATGTGTTGTTTTTCCCTGCTGTTGATTCATAGGAAGTTCCACATGGTCCAGTGTTGGGTTTCAGTGAGGAGAGTAGCACCCCTAAAACATAATCCCCACCCCCTCTGCACAAACACACTCCTACCTCCAAAAGTCACAACCTATCCCTCACAGTGCAGTGTCATTTAACAGAGTGTCAACCCACCTCTGGAATTTATACCTAGGAAGAAGTGGGAAGACTATGGGACACAGTGTGAGGCTGCAGCATCGACGACACTGAGCCAGGAGCCGTCGCCTTCCACCACAACAGGAGACCAGAAGCCGTGGAAGTACATGAAATAGGAGGTGCTTTGTTTTTTAAGACTCCACTGAGACCTGCTGCTTCCTAAGCACTTCATTCAGCTCCANAAGGCAGAAACAGTCAGAGCTCACACAGGGAACAAAAGTCAGCCTCGTGGGAAACAAAGCACTCGGCCTGCTCACGGTCACAGACATGCAGCCGTTTGTCTTAATCAGCGGCGTTTTCCTGCTCATCTGCATCTCCTCTGGAGGAGCGGACGCCCAGAGGTAAGTCAGGGAATCGCGCATGACGGGACGACAGATGGAGATGAAGTTTGCATGCAATGTTTCTGGTCAAAAAGTCTGCTGCGCGTGTCATCTGTATTCATTATTTATTCATATATTCTAACCATTATTTAAGGCAGGACATATTAGGAACTACTTTTTATTTAACTGTTGTTCGGCAGAAGGCAGGTCCTTTGGAAGGGGAGTTGGAAAAATGGTTTGAAAATTTTAAACTAAAGACAAACAAACTACATTTAGTAAACCTAGAGATAATATATACACCCTAAAATACACAAACCCAAGTGAGTGATTACATAAAGGTCATACCACCTTAAAAGACACCACTGACCAGGACATAACAGTTACCAATATTATGTAAAAATATCAATACAAATGTACTACAATCAACAATGTTCCACTGTAGAACTGACTAAATGCAATATGACCCACTATTCAAGGATTCAAGGATTTGTTGTGAAATATGAAATGGTACAAAATTATGATTCAAGGACAGGGAGATATTAACTAGTACGCGTGAATGGATGACAGACTGAAGCCAAAACACAAATAAAACAATAGCTAATGTAAACTAAACTAAAAGAGAAAAAAAAAATCAATAGAACAACTGGTAAACATGGATGTGATGTATAAGAAACTGTCCAGGTCGTCTATAAAAATCATCGACCGAGGTTAAAAATAACGATCACTTTCCCTGTCATTTCACATCAGATCTTTGCCTTAAATCATTAGAGCAGAACAGTGTTGTTCTGCAGGTATGCCCACACCGCTGCCACTGCCAAGAGCAAACTATGAGAACTATGACGGCGTGTCAGCTAAATGGGGCGCAGCAACTGCTAATAACCGAAGAGCACCTGTCACACTTAAAGAGACCCTCTTCCGCAAGCTATTCTGGTGGATTTCTACCAGGTCTCAGATTCCTCCAGCCCCCCTGGAGCCCAGGCTGCTTTTAGGATGGATGCTACTGCGATACCCTAACATCTGGCACGGGGTGGAAAAATATTGATGCTTTTGAAAGGCTTGAAATTGCAGTTGGAAGTGTGACTCTGACACACGTGTGTTTTTTAACTGTGCCAATGTCTAATGATATAATATAACATATGCATATTTGACTGTACAGTAGAGGGCGCAGTGACATCTTTATACAGTACAGAAGGTTATTTTGAGTGTAATGCTGCCTCAATTACCCCTCAGCTAGGCTATCTTTACACATTCACATTGGACCTCAACAATTACTGCCATCAGAATCAGGACCAGAATCGGAATCAGTGATTCCTGCCAAGTACATTTATAAACACAAGGAATTTGACAAATGTTGGGCTATGACAGATTAAAATAAAATGAAATCAGTATAAAATTAAATAGATACAAATAATTCCTTGATAATATGAGCTAACAAGTGCTTCATTATGGGCTGGATGATTTTCTTTTTAAATATAAGGAGCAGGGCAGGGCTGGGACGCTGTTCACAATACTGACAGGAGAGGGGAAGAATGTGTGATTGGTAAGCAGAAAAGAAAAAGTCAAGAAGTAGGTATTTAAGTGCAAATACAAACACATGTACTTTTCTACTCTTTAAAGTCCTCTTTAACTAGGGTGGAAAATTAAAAATTAGCGGTAAAATAAATGAAGGCTAGCAGGCCGAGATTGAGAAAGGTTGAAGGAAAATGAAATCATGAAAAGAAGACATCTTCACATTTCATTCTGATAGCTGAGCTAAAGTACAATCTCCATATAGAATACAGCGGTTATTTTAAGTGCAACACTGCTCTGCTAAGCACCAAGTGAGACACAACTTTACAGCTTCATATTTGATTCCCGTAACCAGAGTCAGATGAGACAAGACTCCAGCAATTATGGTCAAAGTGCGGCCCAGTTTGTCTGTTGCCCTGTCTCAGAGACATGTCCTCCTTCTTTCTGGCATGATGTTAGAAAACATATTTATGCCAAAGAAGAGTGCTTTTCAGGAGTTGTAAAAAAAAAGTGCTGCTGAGAACATGGAATTACCAATCTCACCTCCTTGTTCTCCTCCTGTTCCTCCTCCTCCTCTGTTCTTCTACAAAGGCAGTATCGACAAGTCCTTACTGGAAACCAACCAGGTGTTTGTCGCTACGGCAGGAGGCTGGAGTGCTGCTATGGCTGGAAGAAAAACAGTAAAGGACAGTGTGAGGGTAAGGGCCTGAATGGAAATGACATTGTTATCAGACATTTTGCATTTTGACGAAAATGTATTTGAACGTAGCGCAGTGAGGTATTTTCCATCAGTCGGGATTGAAAAACCGCTCCTGCACAACAGAATGTGTGGTTTGACTGCAGTCCATCCTCCTCAAAACCACTGATATTTCTGGGGGTAATTTCTTCATATTAAATGTTTTTACCAGCTCAGTGCGACCACGGCTGCAAGCACGGAGAGTGTGTTGGCCCCAACAAATGCAAGTGCTTCCCCGGATACACCGGAAAAACGTGCAGTCAAGGTGAGTCATCCAGGTCAGTGGAGAGGGTCTGGAAAATACGGGTCAATCCCAGCACAGCCAGATCTGATTTCCAGCCTAAAATCCACCACAATCGCTTCTTTCATTTTTCAAATCCAATGTTTTGAAAAAAGATGTGACTGCAACTCTTGGCGTCTAGATTTGAACGAGTGTGGCCTGAAACCTCGACCCTGTGAGCATCGCTGCATGAACACGTATGGAAGTTACAAATGTTACTGTCTGAACGGTTACACCTTGATGTCGGACGGCTCCTGTGCCGGTGAGGGTCTCCCTGAAATCATGTAAAACAATGCGTCTGCTCACATTGTGTTAACTTCCTCTTTGTGCAAATACGTGCAGATTCCAGGACGTGTTCTGTCGCTCACTGTCAGTACGGATGTGAGGAAGTTCAGGGCGAGATCCGATGCCTGTGCCCATCTTCAGGGCTGCAGCTGGGCCAAGATCAGAGGACGTGTGTTGGTGAGCCAGAACATGGAGTTCTTTACTGCATTATTTAATATCTCCCATGACAAACCTGTGCAGATCATTACCAATAAATATAATTATTTGATTACAATCAATTTTATTTTGCTGCCATCAAACATTAGTTCCACAGTCACGCCACAGTCAAACTGTGTTCCAATCATCTTGTTTGCACTCCACCAGAACCAAGTGGACTTAATAATAACAAAAGGAAGTCTTTAAATGGTTTAGAGAACCGTATTCTTTCATTACTGCTGTCGATCCAACAAAGTCAAGAAACAGATGTGAGGCACAATCGTTCCAACATGTACATTTTTGCAGACACGTTGCGCTGTAACGTAGCAGACACGAAAAAGACCGCCATGAGACGTGAGACTAACATCAATGTCTGTCCACAGCAGCAGTTTTAACGTCCACACTGACCTTCTCTGATGAATTTAATAAACAGACGTCCAACAGATCCAGATCTGTTTTGAATATTTAAACTGTGAGAAACACAAAGAATTAAAAAAAAACACTGTGTTTTGGGAGAAGCTTCCTCAAGGCCTGACAGATGAAAGAGACGGCCGTTACATTGAATTAAAGGAAGCACATGATTGGCTACAGCCCAGCAGAAACAATAGTCGGCAGAAGGTGTCAAGGACTAATGCTAGTGGAAATAAACCAACGAAAATAAACACTTGTCATGTCAAAGTCTTCAACTGAAGACAGATGGACATGAATGTGATCATTTTAATATATACTGCATTTTTGTTTTGATTTTCTTTTGTAATGAAGCACCAGCATGTGATGGAGCCCAATATTCGTTTTCCTTTTTAGACATCGATGAATGTGTAACTGGGAAGAACCTGTGTCCGTACAACAGGCAGTGTGTGAACACATTCGGCAGCTACTTCTGCAAGTGCCAGGACGGCTTCGATCTGAAGTACGTTGATGGCAAATACGACTGCGTAGGTAAGGTATACACGCTTCAGGGTGAAGTACTCGTTTGTGATAACTCTGAATCTGAAGTAACAGCAGTTATTTTTTACATCCCAGACAATGACGAGTGTATAGCCGGCACACACAAGTGCAGCCACCACGCCGTGTGTCTGAACACTCAGGGATCCTACAAGTGCAGGTGCAAACCTGGCTTCAGAGGAAACGGCCACGAGTGCTCTGGTGAGAGACGAGAACCATTTCATAAAAAAAAAATGGAATCTTATCTAATCAGTACAGAAACACAGTCTCTGTACCAGTCTGATCAGATAGACACAGGCCGTCCACTGGGCCAGGAGTTTGTTTTTTTATTGTTTTTTTTTTATAGCCACATATTTCATTCGATTCAGACGTCAGAAAACGAAGCGTCTGCCAAGCGTAGCTTCCTCTCTCAGACTTCACTTCCCTTTACAGATGTAAGCAATGGTGTGCACCAGATTAAAAACACACCTGTGTAAATATGACGCTGTCTGGTTGTCAGCCAGCGGCCAGGCAGGGGAAACTAGACTACTCTGTGTACTCTCTGAACCTGGCCCAGATGGAACAGGTGTAACTGATCACAGATCAGTCTGAGTGTCAATGAAGCTGCCTTTATGTTTCTGTAGTCAAGCCATTCTATCAAAGGCCATGGAATGGTGGCAAAGGAAGTGTGGAGGATTTCCTCAACGGTGAGAGTGTGGAATCGCAGAATGGGCTTCCTGCGCTGCACTGCCCTCTAACCTCCTCCTCCTAAAATGCATTTTCTTATTCTGTTTAAACACCAGCCCTAACTTATGCTTTCTAATGGCTGATAATATAATGCTTATGGTTTAATTTATTAGAGCTATTTTCCTCACTTTTTATATTTTGTCTTTGTGCATTATTAGGCATGTATTAATGTTAAAAATTAGGCCCAAATTTTTAGTCCATGCAAAGCTTCTATACACTGATATCAACTGTATATGAAATTCTACTCCTGCATAACACCTTTCAAGCACTGGATGTTAGCTGTGCATCTGCATGTACCAGGATGTTGTTTGAACACGTTCATTACACCGAGCCCGACCTTGAACCAGTAAATACCTGCAATATGGCGATTAACAAGGGCCGCAGCTGCAGAAGTTCACGATAAACAAACAACAAATACGTCTAACACCTGGTAAAACAACATGTTTTCCACGTTTGATTGCAGTACCACCTGTCTAACCTTCACCCTCTACCTTCATGTAGTCATCCCAGACTCCCAACTGAAGCCAGACTCTCTGGGAGGGAAACTGGAAAACGAGGAAATCAAAAACACAATCCCTGAACCAGTTGCAACGATCTCCCCCAAGACCCGCAAGCAGCCCTTTGACTATGACGGAGAGGTCTACATCGGCAGCGAGACGGAGACCGTGCCAGGGGAGGAATTTCCTGAGGAGGAAGAGGAAGAAGAAGAGGAGGAAGAGGAAGACAACCATCTCAACCCGAGGGGAGACGTTTTCAGTTAAGTTTGGCTGCTCTTCAATAAAGTCTGTTCCTATTATACAGGGTGGTCTGTGGAGCATTAGTCCCACACAGACCAACAGTCTGATGGTAGTGTTCTCAGTGATGCAGCATATGAAAACAATTATCCATTTTCCAAGAGGCAGTTGAAATTAGTTTAAATCAAAAGGTCAAGTATAAGCTTTAGTTTCATGTCTCCCAGCAACCTCAAGTTTCTTCTATTCTCATTATGTGGGCATTTTTTCCTGTTGATAAAAAACAGGAAGTAGAGACCCTCTATTTACAGCAGAGGGTGCTACAAATGCAGTAAAGAAATCCTGCTTTATGAACCATAAATGGTTTTACTCAAAGATTCCAAGTAATTGTTCATTACTTTCTGTGGGTTGAATCTAGCCCCTCCACAGTTCACTCTTCTTTGGATTTTACCAGCAGCTGACGTTCTTTTAGTGGCACTACTGCCGCCCACTGTGTCAATGTTCCACTGTTAAAACCAACTGAGAGACAACCACCCTCCTCTGAAAAGACTAGAAAATAGAAAATACAAACAGAGGACAAGATCACCACAAATAAACACACATTTAACAGGCAATCATACATTTGTAAAAAAAAAGTGTTTGTGCTCAGTTTCTAGGGTTAACTTTTATATGATTTAGATGAAGATTTGTTGATGGTGTTGATTTTTGTTGGCGTGCACCTCACTGAAACACCTTATACATGTGGTTAGGATTAGTCTTGATCTTTATGGAGACACAGATAAGAGTCTGTAAAAGAAGCAGCAAGAGTAGACAGGTCCCAAGACATCCATTACCTTCAGGGAGGAATGTTACTTTATCGGTATGTGAGAGCCCAAGGATACAAGTCATCCTCGCCCTACATCCCTCCTGGGAGGAGGGAAAGGAAAGGGAGGGAAGGAGGAGCACAGGGTGGTTTGGAAGCCCCCAAGCCTTTTATTATGTTTTCCCCCAAAACAGCTGTTGTGCAAACAGACTTGACTGCTAGAGAAGGAGTCTGTCATCAGCACTCCGAGACCTCTCCACGGTGCTGGGGTTAAATAACCCCCAGCTGTCACTGCTCTTGACTCTCCAATACTGCTCGTGATGGAGGTTTTCTGTGAGAGCTTTAAAGTGCTGGGGGGCTGAGGAGTGGGAGATGGGGTATCCTGAAGTTGTAGGTCTACCGGAAGACCTGAGTGGCAGCAGAGCAGGTCTGTACTCGTTAGGTAAAAGCCCCCTCCCTGGCTTTTGTTTCATGAGGGAATTTCTATTTTCTTTATTTAATTCTTTACTAACATCCTGAAGGAGTTTCTGGTGTCCTCCCGGTACAGCTGTGTCTACCTACTGATTATATGTTACTGCTTAGAAATGGCACAATGTTTTTACAAGTATAAATGGATTCACGCTGATTAATTCAACCTTTCATTTCTCTCTACAGCAACAGAAGACTTTGAGTCAGTATTTGGTCCAGCCACAGAACTTAAAGAACTACAAATAACACCAGTGCAGGATGGTAACGTGACATATTAAGAGTCACTATTTGTAATAATATTACTTTATTATCTAATGATCTAATGATTTTTTTTTTACCTTGTAGAGTTTATCATGGATTGTAATTTTGACCAGGGGGCATGTGAGTGGGTGCAGGACAAGTCTGATGACATGGACTGGAGTGTGTCCTACCATGACACTGGTACTCAAGTGATTAAAGAAAGCAAATTATAGTGGAGTTTGCTACTTTTGTAAAGATGCATTAAAGCAATAATGGGGTTTTTTCAGGTTTGCAGTACTACATGGCTATGAATGGTCTCCTGGGGGAGAGGAATGACGTGGCCAGAATTAAGTTGCTTCTCAATGACCGGGTCCAGCAGGGAAGCTTCTGCCTCACCTTTGACTACCGCGTGATCGGACACAATGTGGGCAGTCTGAGAGTGCTGCTGGACAACAATGCTTACCCAGTGTGGGAGCAGAGCCGCAGCAGAGACCAAGGATGGCAGACGGAGCTCGTCACTGTGGCCTGGAAAGATGAGGCACCGGAATCAGTGAGTCATTTTATATATGGATTGACTGAAAAAATATTTTATCTTCCCACATAACGATTGCACTATAACAGTATATGCCTTTAGTTGACTACTGTATATAAAGCATCCATTATGTCAATCCTAAACCAAAGCTGGACCCTGATGATCTCAAACATCATCAACTTCTGCTCCACTAAAAAGAGAAAAGTTGTGATTAAACTCCAGCTATTTGATCTTTAGTGGCCCATATTTGACATTCAGAATGTCGGCCACATTTTAAAGAAGTGTCAATGTTGTTTACTTTTTAGAGGCACTTTAGATTTTTAAAGTCACTAAAGTACTGTTATTCTAGAGGCTTTTTTAGTTTTTTAAAGTCACTAAAGTACTGTTATTTTTTAGTGTGTCTTCTTTTAGTAAATGAGAGCGGAAATCTAATAATAATAATAATAATAATAATAAATCTTTCAAAAGTAGAACAGTAGTCCTGTCATGTGGATCACACACAGACTAAACCTGCGGCGGCTCCACTGCATGTCTTTCAGATCTTCTTTGAAGCTCAGCGCGGGGCAGGTATTGGTGGGGAGATAGGTCTGGACAACGTGGTGCTGACTTCAGGGCCCTGTCAGGACGACGTCAACCCTATCTTTTAGGAATCTACGCTGTAGATCAACGACTTCAAATTTTTCACGACATGACACGTGTCAACGATTCCCGTTTCCTGATGTCATTAGTACAGTCTTTCCTGCAATGTGAGGCTTCCCAGCGGCCTTCCACAGTGCCTCGGGACATCGGTCCACATGGTCTGTCACAGGTTATGTTCAACAACTGCATGCGTGTTCTCTCTGCCTCCTCACTGCTACATAAACACATTCATCTCCCGGTGTCTTTTCTGCCCTGGTCTTTGACCTTTTCCATAACTCAGAACTCAGGAACAGGTGGGAGCGCTAACTTTGTTAGTCATGTTCAACAGTATTGTGCTTAGTCTTGGTGTTGTATGCAATAGTCCATGGCTGAATCAAAAATCTCATAACATAAAATGTGAATTCTTAGGGAAATTATTGCCTAGATTCAGTTATTGGTGAGTAACTTTTTTGAAGGCTAGTTAGTTTTAAATATCATGAAAAACACCAGTGTGTAACTGCTGTAAATTTGTGCTTACATATGATATTACTGTATGCGACAATAAAACTTTTTTTTCTAACACTGTGTATAATTTGATTTGCATGTCTGGATAGCCATTATGTAGGGCATTTTACACTAAGAAGCCCAGAAAGATTGAAAAAAAAAAAACTACAAAAGCGAAACTCACCGTAATTTACAGCTATTTCTTTAGCATACAAACAAGCTCAATCATATTATTTATTGACAAATGCATTACTACTTGTTAAAAATAACAAACAAATGAATGCAAAAAACAACTGTAACACATTCAAAAATGTCTGGGACAGTGGTAGAGTAAGACCACCGAGTCTAAACAAATAAGACTGTTTGTATTTATTTCTTAATAAATAATGCAACTGGTAACGGGTTACGGTACTAAAACTCACCAAATTCACCAAAGGCTCTCTCTTTGCAAGAAAGAATGGACTCTAGCTCACCAGCCTGTGCTGAACCTAGCGAAAGATTTGTGTGTCAATTTAAAAACAGTGTGTGTGCTTGAGCTTTAAACCCTTAGGCAGCATTGCAACAGAAACCACAGCACTACCATGATGGACAAGACAGATGGGCTAGTCCAGGAAATCTTTGCAGCGTAACACAGTTCACCGCAGCCTTACAAAATGTCTTCTGTGTCCATTTGACAGGAAGGCCTACAATGCAATTTCAAAAGCATTCAGAACAACTTATTTCAAGGCAACACCATCGATTTCTTTTCCCAGAAAAGCCACATTATACACAAATTGATTATGAGCCTCAAAATCATAAAAATGCAAATGAGACGATAGTCACCAGTGAGAGGTCAGCACACTGCGTGCTTAAATATGTAAAATTAGCACCACGACGTTTAATTTGGCATAGAATCGTTATATTTATTTATTTTTATAAAAGCTAATAAGTCTATAAATATGTTGTAACAGAAACTGAACTTCAACGTTTATTTGTGCACCTCTCCTTTAGACAAATATATCGACGAATGGCAGCTTGTTGGCGCCCTTCTGCGGTCAACCATGGGTAATACAAGTAAGCCCGTGTGTTAATCGAGTAACGCTATTGTTTTCTATATAATACCAGTATAACAAATGGTAAATGAAACAGAAATAAACGTTGAATACTGTATTTAAAGTAAAGAGTGCAGTATAAATTTCATGCAGAAAACTTTGTTCATTTTAAACGTTACTCACCGTTCGCTTGTCGTTTGTGTCGGAGCAGATCACATGATCCGTGAGCTGCTCGGTGTAGCTGTTGTTAGTTTGTTAGCAGTTAGCTGCAACT
>NC_024322.1:9978915-9992752 GCF_000523025.1 Cynoglossus semilaevis
AGCTAAAGCTGCTAGCTGTCAAACATATGTTTTAATATTGTTCCTGTTTTTCCGTCTTTCTTTCTCGCCGATTGCGTTGGGCCCTGACTGCAAGGTAGGTTTTCACCAATAATTACTGTGGGTAAACCGAAGCTAACTGATGGTGTAATTATTGATGTAGTCCAGCTGTTTCACTTGTTTTAGCACAGCTAACACCTCACTAACAGGTAGTATTTATATATTAAATAAAACGTGTCATTTATTATTTTTATGTCTTGCAGAAGTACGTTTTAATTTACGCTAATGTCTAAATGCAGATTACTAAAAATAATGTTTTCTTTAGTCGTTCTCAGCTGTTACTCGTTTACTGTACTCTGTTAATCAGAAACCTTGTTGTTGTTATGCCTTGTTTCAGTTGGGTGAACTTAACTTTCATGGCAGTTCACATCAACATTAAGTAAATGAGCATGTGACCAAAGACCTGGGTTTTACAGCACATGATCTGGACCAGTGGAAGAGACCAAATCAATCAGAGGTGAGGCAGCGATCCACCAGTGCTCATGCATTCTTACCAGTTAAAGAAAACGGTTTCCTAAACATGGTGACATATACCAGTATGGCATTGATGGGAGCATCTTTCTCACTGTGATCTCTCCCTGTAGGCAACGTGTTTCCAAAGTTCTCAGACCCAAAGTGAATAACCATGACCTCCAAGACATCCCTGCTCAAAGTTATCCTACTCGGTGATGGAGGTGTAGGCAAGAGCTCCCTCATGAATCGTTATGTCACCAACAAGTTCGATGCTCACTTGTTCCACACCATTGGCGTGGAGTTCCTCAACAAGGACCTGGAAGTGGATGGACACCAGGTGACCCTGCAGATCTGGGACACCGCCGGTCAGGAGCGCTTCCGCAGTCTGAGGACTCCTTTCTACCGTGGCTCCGACTGCTGCCTGCTGACTTTCAGTGTCGACGACAACCAGAGTTTTCTCAACCTAGGGAACTGGAAGAAGGAGTTCATCTACTATGCCGATGTCAAAGAACCGGAGAAGTTCCCGTTTGTTGTGTTGGGCAACAAATTGGATGTGACGGAGCGACAGGTGACAACTGAGGAGGCTCAGCAGTGGTGCAAGGACAACGGTGACTACCCCTATTATGAGACCAGTGCCAAGGATGCCACTAATGTAGCAGTGGCCTTTCAGGAAGCAGTGCGTAGAGTGTTGGCATTGGATGAAAGAACTGAACACCTCATCCCCACAGACACAATCAAGCTCCACAGAAAGCCTCGCTCTGCTGCCATGTGCTGTTCATAACACCCAGGAGTACTCACCGTTTCACATTTTTCTGTTATGCCTGTTGTGCAACGAGGCTGTAGGTGCACAATGCTGTAGTAACATAATATTTAAACAAAAAATGAGCTACTGCCTTTTTTTGATTTCTTTTACCGATTTCTTTTACTGTTAAAGGTTTGATTATGTTAACACCACGTTGGCTCGATGAATTCAGAGATGAAGCACTACTTTACATCCTAAAGTCAAGTAGAAGTAAATATGAAATGAATTGCCTAAACTGCCACAGATTATATAAAAGGATATGTTGAGCTGAACTAAGTCTGTGTGAAGGCTTAAAATCATTAGGGGAGTGAACGTAATAGTTTCTGTTGACTTAATGTGCTATTCTTTTTGCAAAACTAAATAATGACTTGCTTGCATATGTATGTGGAAAAGTGTACTTTAGCAGTACACTCAGGATCTTTACACTTCATTCCAGATTGTGACAGTGCAAAAACATCATAATCTTAACATTTCTATTTAGAAATTAATACTACTTTAAAGTAATTTGTGACAAATAACTTTCATTCTGAAGAATTTAAAGTTGCTGAAGCACTATATTGTAACTAACAAATTAAGGTTTGTTGTAAGTATTGCACCTTTACATCTTGTTTGCACATTCTACATAGTAAATAGATTATTGGCTATGTGCTGATATAGTGAGGGACAAGATCCCTTAACAGAAGACTAAAAACAAGTTAAGATAAATTAAAGTTGCATGACGTGTTCATAAACTCTTCTGGACACTTATTTTGGAGCTGTTTTTACCTCAAGTCATTAATTAGGATTAGTGTTTTCTTCAGAGAAGTGTAAGTAAAAGAAGTCATGATTACGTTTTTTTTTTAAATAATTGTTATAATTATTCTTTCAAATATTGTTCTAAATAATGATTCTTGCAGGATTATGGATATTTTTTTTTTTTTTTCAAAATAAAACCTCATCATTAAAAAAACAAAAACAAACATAAATGACTTAAGAAATAGGAATACTTCTGACCAACTGGATTTCATTGAAACTTTCAAATGTACTTCTGCTAAACTAAACATGAATTAAACTACCTTATGAGTTCTCACTTTAAGCATTTGTTGCCTAAAAATAACCTTTTTTTTTTCAATCCAATGACCCTAAAGGAAAATGTAATAAAGGTAATAAAATTAACTGAAGCCTTCTTGGACTGGGATTTTGTCATGTGTATTACTGATCAAGAATTTTGTGTGTAAATTAAAGTTTTTGGGCCATTTAAGGCAAATATTGATGAGAGAACTTGCATGAGATAAATAAAATAATGAACTTTAAATGGTGCAGTGTGCTGAGGGAAAAAACTTGATCAGAAAATCATTTGTACTATATTTGACAAACATGGGCAAAACAGACATGAAGTGTATGATACTGTATATGTACAACATGGGCATGATTTAGACATATTAAAAATAATTAACTCAGGAGATGTTTCTTTCCAAGAAACTGGACTTTCCTCTCAAAAGCTGTCGAGCGGATTGGTGTGTTGATTTCATAGAACGGATTCATTGCAAACTGGAACACAAAGTATTTCATTTAGATTTTAAACAAACCTTTAACCATGTGATTAAAACACTAAGGTGGCTTACCTTAATGTACAAATCATACACATCATTGAAGAAGTTTTTGATTCCGTCTTCTTGTCTTACATCATGTAGCATGATGAATCTTATATGTACAGCAAACAATTAAGGAGTATAAGCCCAAATACATAATAGTATTAGATATACAAGAATAAATCAAACAGAAAACAAAATTGAACAAAAGATTAAATAGTAGTTATAGTAACCAAGAGAAAAAGGATATGTCCTGCAGTGACAAAGGCAGAAACAAACCACTCGTTGAACTTGTCCACAGTTTTCAAGTACATGTTGTTGGACAGCCACATGTTTTCATCCACCAAATCTAGAGCTGCATGTGCTATGAACTGGTTCAAATGACGATGGTCGTCCTGGTGGTCGTAAGGGAAACATTTGTTCGAATAAAACTGACATTCAGTGTAGTCATTATTCATCACATGCTTTATTTGTTCCTCATTATTTTGAGTTATGGTAAACTTTATCGTTAATGAATACCACAGACAAGATAAAACATATATTAGGAACGTTAGTTACACGAACAGATTTTTTCTTTACCTTTGATTCTGGTTTCCCCGCAGGAAGAAATTCCATCTCAAACACGGGGTTGTCATGATGACCAACCATAACAAAATAAAAACTTCCAGACATGGTTTCTCCTTCTTCTTGATGCAGCAATGTGGAAATAAAACAAATTAAATAAAAGCCGTTTTAGAAATCCACCAAAACCCCCACTGTTTTGACTGATGATATTAGTTAGCAAACAAACGTTAGCAGTAGCATTCGCAAGGTACATTTCCTTTAAATCCAATATTTTTGTATTTCAATAAAGATAACACATTATATATGTATTGTAAATATTACCAGGAGCCAATTGTCATAGCAGATAAAACAGTTACGTTTAAAATGGACATTTGTTTACCTGTCAAATTCAGTTCCTGGACGGCAGCAGGAGCAGTCGCGAAATTATGACGAAATAAGTCTCGAATCGAATACGTTTATCTGGCAGGTTGTAAAAAAACAAAACTATTACTATTATCAGATATTTATCTTTTGCGAGTATAAATATTGTTTAATGGTAATGATTTATATTTCTTTTTATTATTTTGTTTTGCGTTTATTATTGCGTCATCACTGTTCGTCTGGCTGGTGTATTGTGTCGTCTGGTTCCCTGACTCACGCCTTCATTTTGGACTGCGCGCGCCCTGTTTGCGTGAAGGCACACGAGTAAATAGGTTGTTATAACATGATGCACAATGGAATAAATAATAATAATAATAGAAAAATGTACAAAATAGACAACACATGTAAGTGTTATAATGAAGTGAGACTGTTGGGCAACTAAATGGATTCCAATTGCGGTAAAGAAGCAAAAAAGCAAAGTTTTATTTAATCAGAGTCATATTACAGCTGAATGGTTTAAAAACATGGCATGCATGTCAGTTGTTATTAGCCACCGAGTGTTTTAAACGGTGTGAGAGGAAAAATAAAACACATTGTGGTTTTACATTAAGGAAAGAGTTAGTGTCAAAATAAAAGGAACAAAGCGTGTGGACGCGCAAGGACGACAGATCGGGAGAGAACCAGATTGCGCATAACACTGGCAATAGCGAATTTCCGTTGGATTTTAAATGTCAGAAACACACCTCCTCAGAGGCTTTTAAGTAGTATTTCTTAACTAGTCTCTTTAAAGGAATCGCTGTTGTATCAACTAGGATTAGCTGTGGAATCATAACACATGCAGGAGGTATGGTAATTTTAAAAAACGTTCCTTTCTGTGCGTTTGTTGTGCTCGTATTTACGTTGCTTGGCTTCCTCCTTTTGTTTACCTTGTATGAAGTCCTGCACATTCTGCGGTTATGTACGCGACCAAGGAAGACGCTCTTTCTCCAGATGAGCTCCGGAAGAGACTCTATCAAACTTTTAAAAACAGAGGAGTGCTTGATACGCTAAAAGTAAGTCGCCACGCTGTGTTTTGCCTGCAGTGAGCTCAGTGAGACACTGATCTCCTTCATTCTTGCTTCATTTCTCGCAGACACAGCTGAGGAATCAGCTCATCCAGGAGTTAAAACAGCCACAATTGGCTGCAGGAGAACCAGTTCCAAAGCCAGTATCTGCAAAAGCAGAACCTTTGATGGTCTCTGTCTCTAACAGCATAGTAGCCGATCATCTGTGCACGTCAGGGTATGAGTACACTCTCTCTGTGTTCTACCCTGAGAGTGGACTGGGCAAAGACAAAGTGAGTATGACCCGTATTTACAAATAACAGTTTGTAAAATGAAGCTGCATATATACGTATTTATTTTTACCTTTTTGTCAGGTTTTCAGAAAAGAAGATCTTCTTCATTTGCTTAAAATAAGTCCTGATTCACCCCTCTACAAATCCCTGGTAAATGAAAATTAAATTTGTTATGTTGAAATGTTTTAAGCATTAAAAAAATGATAAAAATAAATGTTGACTTTTTTCTGGTTCAACAGTTAGAAAATCCAGATAACAAGGATAAAGGTTTGTTTTATATTTTGTTCTCTCTAACAAAACAGTCTCTTCCACCTACTCTTGTCAGTGATTTTTTTTTTTTTTTCTTCTTCAGGATTTCTTTTGAGCCTTCTATCACAACTTGCACGTCATAATACACAAGCTATGTGCCATGATGCAGACACACAGACAGGCATAGCAACCTTTGGAGAATCTCTAGGTCAGTCAACGTGACAACTTGTGTTTTCTTCAGACTGTCTTTTGTTGCATTAATTAAAACAATCTTGTGCCCCGTCCTGAACAGTTGAGAAGATGAAAATGATTGATAAGGAATATGAGAGCTTTAGTCACACCGGAGACAGATGGTTTTCATTCCAAACACAGCTGGCCACCTACAGAACAGAAATGGGAGCGCAGCTGGAGACAGAAATGAACACAAAAGTACGTTTATAGTCCAAAGTAAATACCATTGTGAACAATAAATATATCTTAAAAACAATTGTATATCCATTTCTGCAGTAAAGTACGTTGTAAAAATACAGACACAATCGTTTGTGTGTTTGATTTCAATTTTTCATAGTTGCAACACTTTAAAGAAGTGGAGATCGCCAAAGTGAGGATGGAGGAAAAATGCAAATTCCAAAAAGAATTTGATGACTTGAAAAAAGAGCTGGAGAGAACATATGAGCTGAAGGCGAAGGCACTGATGGATCGAGAGAAAAATGCCATCGAACGGCTGGAAAAGCAGATGCAGGTACAGTAGATGCCAACGTCTCTGTAAAGATGACTTATTTGGAAATCTCTTATTCTAGCCCTTTGATTTTATTTTGTTTCAGATTGAAGAAAAAAACTTGTACACTCAGAGACAGTCTGTGCTGAGAGAAATTGAAAAGTTGCGAAACAGGGAGAACGAGCTAAGGATGAAAGAGGAGTCTTTGGAAAAGTGAGAGTGATTATTCTGAAATCAGTTACCTGAGTCAAACATCGCCGTGTTTTTGCAATGAGACTAAAGCCCCGTGTGCTAAAATAGAACGTGTCAGGTTCAGGAGGAGAAGGTGAAGACCACAGAGGAGCTGCTGCGGAGGAGAGAGTTGTCCATAAGGACCATGGAGGAAACATACGACCAAAGGCTGAAGAACGACCTGTCCAGGTATTTATTTATATAAAGATTTGTCTTCAAATCAGAGATTTTTGTTGGCCTATTTTGCCCAAATGAAAAACAAACTGATTGTAGGGCAGAGGTCACCAACTATGTTTGGACAGACAACTTGGAGGCCGGACATTAAAAACAATGAAATAAAAATAACACAGATTTTTTATGTTTATTTTGAAATATTGTAGACTGCACATTATTCATCCAAATGTAAATATGTTAATTTTTATGTTTAGCTACGGTTAATTTTCAACTTTGAATACTTGTTTTATTTATTTTGTGAAATGTAGGTATCAGCTTGAACTTAAAGAAGAATACATAAGAAGAACAGAAGCACTCACTGAAAGCGAGACCAGGAACAAAGGTGAGATGACACTGGTCCTGAGGGACTTTTAATGTCCAGAATAATCTTTCAACTTTTTTTTCCCCTCTGTCTCAGTGGAAACAGCTCGCATCCAAAGAGAAACTGCTGCAATTGATTCCAGACTAGAGGAGCACAGTAGAGTCGTGTCAGAGCTGAGACGCCTGCAGGTGAGAATCTTCGCCCAGGTTTCAGTCCTCAGGTTTTAACGTTGTTAACCTTTTCTACCCATTAATCACTCACTTTTTGTTTGCTAGCTTGAGCTGGACATAGCCCGGCAGCAGATTCCGATGCTGACTCAGCAGAAGGAGCTGCTTCAAGAGAGACTGGAGACGATGAGTGACTACACCACCTTAAAGAAGGAGAGAGCAGAGCTGCACGGACAGACGCGGCTGCTGAGGAAACAGCTTGACGAAGCCCAGGAGGAGAACAGACTCCTCCACACTGGTGAGGAACAGCTGCAGTTCCATCTAATATCTAACAGGAGGAACCGTTTTTGCCAACATTTGAGTCGTTTTCCTGCCTGGTTAATAACCATAAGATAAATATCACTGTGATTTCCACTAAACTAAACAGCCTGCGTGTCAGCATAAAATGTTCTCCCAAAAGAATATAAAGCACTTATTTTTGAAGATTGAAGTTGGTGATCTTTGTGAGAAAAGCCATGTGGAGCAAACAACTGTGTCCTGAAGATTCGTGCTGCCAGAATTTATACGCAGCAAATAAAAAGGGCATCTTGAATCTATTCCTTGACGTTATTACGGCCTTTTTTCTTCACTGAATTAGACGAGTATTTAGAAACAGGATCGTTTTTAGTTTAAGAAACCAATTCTCCTGGGTTTTGACTCTGATACCGTCTCTTGCAGATCTGGACAAACCATCCAGTGAACATCTGGCCTTGCAGGTGGAGCTCCGGAGTTTGCAGAGTGCTTGCAGACTTAAAGAGGAAGAGTTTGACAAGCAGAAACAGGTGCTGCAGACTCAGCTCCAGGTTGAGGTCAGTGACATCAAAGACTCACTCTTTCAGCCAGTGTGGGAAACCGTGTTCTGCTTTTTACCATGACATTTATTCTCAAAACTACGGTCAAATGTGAGAGAACAGTTCATGCGATGACCCTTAACCTATGACCCGTGGGTGTCCGCAGATGGAGCGCTGTGCTCAGCTAAAGGCTCAGCTGATTGAGTGCGAGGAGAAATTACACTGGACAACCAATCGTGTTGAAGATCTCAAGCTCCAGCTTTTCCAAACACAACAAGGTATCTTTGTAAACAGAACATGCATGTGTGTGATGTGATTTCAACCTGTGTGTGTAGAAGTTAGTACCATCTGTTCTTCAGCTCTTCTTTCCAGAAACGGCTTTCTTTTTTAATCAGTCATGGATTGAAAATATTTGAAAGACATCAAGTCGCAGTAATTGAATGAAGACGTAGCAACCCACTGAACATGCTCAGAATATCATGACTGGTGTAATGCAACATGAATCGTCTTCTAATCAAACACAACTGTTTGAGGGGATCCTAGGGGTTTCAACAGATCATTACATTTCTGAAATCTAGGATACAGTTTTTCAGTAGCTATAATCACCATAATATCTCTATATCTATCTAATATCTTATTACTAATTCATGTTACAAGAAGAAACTTTCTTTACTAATTCATGTTACAAGAAGAAACTGATAAAATGAAGGAATTGAAATTACATTTTATGCAAGACAAGATCGTAGAAGAACACCCTTAGAAAAAAAACATCAGACTGCTAAATTGACACAAGCAAAGCATTGCTAGCTCTAGTATATTCAATAGTAATTGGTTATTGTTTTGCACTTGAAACATTCAAGAATTAAACAACATTGATTCTAGCCCTGTTCTGTTATCATCAAAGAATTATTGATTTAAACAAAAAGAAAGCCATATTGTTGAAGTGAATTAGAACTTGTTTTTTTTAAATGCATGTTAATTCTTGTTAGAAATTAGACACTCCATGTTCTTTTATGGTGGTTGGTTTTTTTCTCTATTAGTTCTCAACTCTTCTTTTGTTTGCTGTCCTATTCCTTTCTGTTTCCCTTTTCTTTTATGTCGTCCTTCAAAACCTGTCAGCTCTCGAGAACGAAGTGCTGCGTAATCCCAAGCCCTCGCTTGTCGATCGCTCAGTGCTCGAGTTCACTGCTGGCAAGCTGGTTCCACCTGATATCTATGTGGACAAAGCTCTGCTGAGCTCCAGTGTGGGTTGTGATGATATTTATAAACCAGACGGGGCATGGCGAGGACACAAGGACCCTTGGTGTGAGTCTCCAGGCTCTGACAATGACCTGGTGGCTGAGGCCATGGCCCGTTTCCAGGAGCTGCAGAAAGAGGCTGAGACTCTGGAGGAAGCCTACAGGAACTACCAACAGAGGGCAGCAAACCCTACCATCTCACACACACTCTCCCCCAGATCTCTGTCACCACGGCCCTCTCTGCCGCTCAAGTCTCTTCTCAGGAAACAAACATCTCATCGTTCTCAGGCTCATTTGCCCCACAACACAAAAATGACACACAAATTGCCCTCCCCTCAAAATGCACAAACTTCATTGTCGTTTTCTTATAAGACTAGGAGCACTTTCACACCTGCAGAGCCACGGGTGACGTTCTTAGAC
Organism: Cynoglossus semilaevis; assembly: GCF_000523025.1. Taxonomy (NCBI): domain Eukaryota; kingdom Metazoa; phylum Chordata; class Actinopteri; order Pleuronectiformes; family Cynoglossidae; genus Cynoglossus; species Cynoglossus semilaevis. The sequence goes on from NC_024322.1 coordinate 9,988,447, forward strand.
AATCTAGATCCTCCAAAGTCCACAGGTTTCACTCAGCATGGTCTCCATTCATGGACTGACCCTGTTCCCCTAAGAGACGGACACGGTCAGGACCAGAGTTCGTCTCCATCTAGACCTCTGTCCTCTTCATCGAACTTTAACTCCAGACGAGAACCTCACAAAGATATCACTGAAGGTGGGTTTGAAAAAAAGTTCAGAGTTTTTAGAGACACATTTTTGTCATTCATTAATAGTAATACACTTCTCTCCCACTAGAGTCACGTGTGTCTCCAGTGATTTTCCCAGATCGCACTCATGACCCACAGAAGGATGCGGTGGTGACCTTAGGTGACTTTTCCCCCGAGTTTAGTCCACCTCTCAGTCCTCAGCTTAAAAGCACAACACGAAACCAGTCCAGGTAACATCCAACAGTTTACCATTTACGTACATTTTTGTTCTCACCTGCAGTTAGTGACTAACAATGTCCGTATTCTTCTCTCTTTTTTTATTTTCAGCCCACCAAAGGTGCAAACAGTCATCACCAGCTCTGAGTCTTCACCTCAGCCTGAGAAAATCAGTTTGGATGATCTCACTGGGATTCTGTCAGGTAATTTAATCCTGTACTTAGTATAAAATTATATTCCAATAACAAGATTTAATTCTTTTTTTTCCCCCAACTGTCTTGGTAATTAATTAGAATCAATTCTTTGTAACAAGATGCTGTATATCCGGTCGGGAGGTTTGGGATTCTGTGGAAGCTTGCTTTTTAATGAGTGTGCGACCGACCTCTAAAGTGTCCATTCAGTGGCTCGGCACAATGGTGAAAATGAAGGGCAGCTGATTATGTATTCTGTGCTGGTCCTCTGTCCCTGTTGCATTATGGGGCATCATAAAAGATCTCTTTGTAAATGTCTCCCTTCCAGAACCCAGCCACATTCCAGAGCTTCTCCTGGACACTGCCGTCCCTCTCACTGCGGGGGCCCCTGATGGACCCGATGTCCCCCGCCCACAAGACCTCCCAGAAGACCTTGCAGTTTCAGAAGATCAGGCGGGTGAGTGGTTAGCCCCTCTCCTCCCCCCCGAAATGACCTCAAATGACAAGTTTGGCAAGCGTTTACTGTAATCAGATGAAACGACTTGTATTTTTCACACTGATTACCAGGAGCGTCATTACATTTTCCACCAAATGACAACAGATTTAACCAACAGTCAGTCAACATCAGTGTTAATTTAAGACTTTTTTGAGACAAAAACTACTGGTGAATTAGATGATGATGACGGAGAGCCGGCAAAGACAAAAACACTGGCAGGGACATGGTCCAATCAGCAAAGTTGCAGCAGCCTCTTGTCAACAACAAATTGCATTTTAGTCGACTAAAATCATTTTGATATTTCTTTTACAAAAACTAAACTAAAATGAAGACAGTTCTGTTGACTGCATTGGGATCAGGAACAAGTAACATTGTAGTCATAATATGCACTGAAGATGTTCCAGAAACCACCGGTGAATCTGTGAGGGATGAAGATGAAGAGGCTGAGGAGCAGAGCTGGGAAAGAGAGCGGAAAGAAAGGCAGGAACGCAGACAAAGAGAGCTGGAGGAAGCCAAAGAACGGGAGCTCCAAGAACTTGAAAGGCTGGAGAAGGAGGAGGTATTGGTTCTATGTGCCATTCATTCGTCCGACGTTCAAGTACGTTAAATGAGTCCTGTACTAACGAGCTTTATTTGATTACAAGCTTTTAAAAGAAGTGAAAATGAGGCATGAGGAAGGAAAAGAGGAAGAGGAGGGGACTGCAACCAAGAAAGAAGATCCTGAAGTAGACCTGGAGGAGACTAAGGGAGAAAACCCTTTGGAAAAGTACATGAAGATGGTGCTGGAGGCCCGGGAGAAGCAGCATGCAAAAGTGCGATTTCACACGCTGTTTAAAACACCACTGCTAAAGACGCCTTCAGGAAAAAAGTCTGTGTCTAAATTAATCTTTTTTGGATTTTGTTCCAGAGCCCTGAAAGAGAAGAAATGGGACATACAAGCCCAGAAGACAAGACTATGTCCGATGAAAAAGAAGACAGGTACATTTTCAACATTAAACATATTTGAATGAACACAAACCGTACGTATTTAGTGCAGACTCCAGAAGGGCAGAGAAAGTTCAGCCGCCCTCCGGGGTGTACAGTACGTGAGCTGAGATAATCCTGTTTCTCAAAGCCCTTCATTTCTTCTACGGTTCCTCATCTCTTCTTGATAACGTTGTTGTTTGCGTTGGAATTATGTAGTTTAAATGTCAACCCCAAACAAATTGTGTTTGACTACTTTCATTTTGTTTCGTTTTGTTTTTTTCCCTCTCTCCTAAGACCTTTGATCAACTTGAGTTTTGTTTTTATTTTTTCCCAGCATTGCTGCATATTCGCACAAGTATGAAGATGGTGATGATGATTTCTGGTGAAGTGGATGACAGAGACTGTGATTATGTGCTGAAGGATCACACACCCCGCAGCCGCCTAGAACTGTTTAAATTTTCTGTTTCACCATGTTTTTATTTTATATTTAAACTTTTGTAAATCAGCGGCACCTCTGAATAAAATTAATTTTAATTTACCAAATGTGTTTTTATAATTAATGTAAAATAAGCACACAGTCATAGATAGAAATTTACATTTTTATTTTAATAAAAACAACAGTTCAACTGAATCGAGACACTGAGGGATTTCCAGCCGTTAAAAAATACTGGATTGTTGTCTTTTTGCTGATTGATAGGTAGCTTTTCTGTTTTTTTGGTCCACTGAACAGGAGACACCATACACACATGCCATGTTGGACATCCATATGATGATGTCATCTTTCATCTCACACTGTAAATTTGTCTAATCTAAAAATATCTGAGTCCAAACTGCGTTTATCCTTTGGCTAATTTCTCTCCAGATTGCCTCGTGTTTGTATAAAGGACTGGCAGCAAAGACATTTGTCCCTGTAAACTCTAAAACAGTTTCTCCTATTTATTTGGAAGCCCTTAAATACACAAATATAATGGGATACTATCGACTATCAAAAACAAAACAAGACTTATACAAGTGTAATTCGAATGAAAGAAGCTAAAATAAAAAGGCTAACCACGTACAGTACGCAAGCGAATAAAAGGGTAAATGTTAGAAAAAGAGGAAAACGGGCAAACACTGCCATCTACTGGTATCAGTTTACAAGACTGTACAACACAAGTTATAGCCGGAAAAAAAATTAAAAAAGATTACGGTTTTTCAGCATTATCACAGCTGTACATCAACAAAGATGTAATTATAAAAAAAATAAGAAAAAGAAAGTTTTTATGGAATAATAATGAGTAATTTATTATTGGAATTCACACTTCAGAGTCCATTATCATTGTGTATTTTTATGCAGTAAGATTTGATATTTCATACAAATACAGATGTTTATCATAAATACTGATGGTTTTTAGAGCTGCCCAATTAAAAAAAAGGTTTAAAATATTATTTGAGGCAATATTTTTTTGATTAAAGATTGTTGATTGATGATTTTTAAAACCTCATTAGAAGTGTTGCACAGGCCCTAGTGCCCACCTGAGGTAGTGTTATTGTAGGCCTTACAAGTGGTGCATAAAAAGTAACAGTACTACAGTACTACCTGAAGATCATTAACCGTTGATTGGTCTCATATTGAGATTGGACCACAGGCAAAGTATACAGTAGGTAATCACTGCCTTTGAGCGTACAAACAAGCACAAGATTCACGTACTGTACGTACTGTATAAAAAGAAAATTTCAAACCGTATTATTTTGTCTGTGACAGTATGTAAGGCCTTTCCTGTGTATAATGTGGCTAAAACACACACCGTACATTCCTTGTTGATGACTGGACAGAAAAAGCAAGATCGTAGGCAAACACATTATTATTATTTTTTTTTTTTTTTTGAAGGATAGTGCAACGTCTCAAGCTTCACCAGCAAAAGGTGATGAAAAGACAACAGACGACTCTCGCGTCAGGAATTTCACCCGCACAAATAAAAAAAAATTTAAAAAAATCAGCATGAATGAAACGTCAGCACAGCAGCCACGAAACACTTTCTGCTTCGAGTTAGTGCCAAAAGCAACACTGATGTATTAGTTTGTTAGACGCCTGGTTAGTACTGCACAGTGTCGGGGCAGTTAATGTAGCTTAGTTTGTGTCTTGATCTGCAGTGGTTGGCTGCATCACCTGTATTCATGTGTGTGTTTGTGTGTGTGTGTACAGTGTACTGTTTGAGCTGGCGTGTAACATCCTTATGTGTAGGAATTGAGACATTCCTTAGAGCGTGAGGTGATGTCCTGCAGCTCCC
>NC_024322.1:9992779-9998758 GCF_000523025.1 Cynoglossus semilaevis
ATGCATGTGACTGGCATCCTTAAGGTAGGCCCAGTTTGCTGAGAGAATCATGAGGAAGTGGATCTGGAAGAGAAGGTGAGGTGGATGGCCGGTGAGCATGTCAGAGAAGCAAAGCAAGCTACAGGAGTCAGAGCTACAGTACGTACACAAAGTTAAGATCTGTTCAAACAGAACTAGAGCACAGACATCACTAGGTAAATAGTTAACTATTACTGCAACATGACCATAGATCGTATGTAAGGAATGAACACAGCTGTGGCCAGACACGGATCAGGACCTTGAACGACGTGGTAACTGTTTAAGAAGTAACTCCATATGTATTTTTAGACTAGATGAGGTTAAAGACTAAAGCTAAAATGCTAATTTAATTATTTGAAAACCAGGAAGCTAACTGCTTTTACATGAAGTTAGCCGCAGCGAACAGCAATGAAGACAACACGGAAAGTGGGCTGTTGAATTCCTAATGGTCCTCTACAACTGACAAGCAATGCCATCAGAAGACTAAGACTTGTCAGACATACTGAAGGGCAAAAAGATAATAAAAAATGGACTTACACTAATATGGAGTTACTACTTAAACCAGCAGAGCTTTTCAAGTCTTTTCGTTCTTCCCTTTGCAACTATTGCCTGTGACCAGACGGCCAGGTCCACTCCTGTTGTACGATCTATGATCATATCTGTTAATTCCTTCACTACGACTGCCGTTACGACCAGATTAACTATGTACAGTTCTACAAGAATTAAACTTTTGCAGCATGATTGAAAGCAAAGGACAAGAACAGCCGACAGTTGTACAGTTCATGCAACCGCTGTTAGAGGTTAGTCCAAAGCGTGGAATGTTGAGCCCTGCCTTTTAGTTCACCTCTCTTTTCGGTTTCCCCAAATACAATTTTTTTGTTTATAAGATTAGTTAAGAAATGGACAAAGTGATGATATTTTTGTAAACAAAGATTGTTTATTTATATATCATGTAAAAGCTACAGTCTTCAAAACCTTAGGAGAAAATGAAATATATGATAAAGTATAAGTAACTCTAAACAGAACAAAGAATCTGGAAATTGTAAGCATGCAGGCTCAGTGTTAAGATAAAAAAAATGGCTCTTTAATGGCACTTGGAGAGAGAATAAAAGAAAAATGTATATATATATATGTGTGTGTGTAAAAACACCATCAACTTAATCAGGCTAAACTAGCATCAGCTTTCATTGGAAAAAAAACAAACAAACAAAAAAAACCCATTATTTTGAAATCAACAGTAAACAAGTGGTCATATCATATTACCTTTTTGCATTAAAACACAGTGGAGAAAAGTCTCTTTTTTTTTTTAGGAGTGATTTTTTTAAACATTTTAATTAATCTAGCCTGTGACAAAAGATATAACACTGATGGTTTTGTCTTAGTGGTTTCATGGTTTTTAAATTTAAGGCAAATAAACCACAGAAATAAATGGCCAGGACACGTCACCACTCAAACTCTACCACTGCTGCTACCCCTTCAACAAACGTGCGAGTTGTATCCCATTTTACCAAAACTTCTACTTGATCAGTTTTCCACGATATACTCTGTAAACACCATTAATACTGTATATCTGTCATTAAATGCTCAGCCCAGTCTAAGTAAACCATTCAGACCTGCACAAATACTTCCCATTTCGACATCATTAAACTAATACTTATTCTTGATAATACTGAAATACTGCATGCGGAATATTGTTTTTGTTTTGTTTTTTTTAACACTCATGCAGTCGCTGCATTAGTGCAGGTAGGGAATCACATGGGGAGCATAAATAACACTAGTGTGTTTTTTGTATTTGTTCCATGTATTTCTACACAGAAACTGTGACATACTGTAGTTCTGTAGGTCAGTGCCAAGGAAAGCAGAACAAACCAACCGTCCTCATACGACGTCCGCTGCCAAACTAAATCACGGCAGACTAAAATGCTACAGGAAACGTATCAGCTATTTACATGTTTATGTGAACACTAAGAGAGAGTTTGTCCTATTGTCAACCTTTTTTTGTTGTTTTTTTTTAGTTGTCAGTGGCAGCTGTGTGTGTCTACGTCTGTACAGCCTCGGTTGCGGTGTACGAGCTGAAAAGGTTTAAAACTTAGTGCAGCAGTCTTCTCGACTCTTAAACTTCAAAACAGCAAAGTTATAAGTGGTAGCCATCATGTAGATCAGCTGGTGGAAGAGAACAGAAAAGTTTGTGAGAAAAACATGCCCTCTTGACCTCTTCGTCACTAGCATTGTGTGTCATTTACCGAAAAAAGTAAAACAAAAAAAAAAGTCAACACAAGTGACGGTCAACACAGTTTCAACTGTCATCTGCTCTGATAACTCAACAGTGCCGTGCACATGATAAGCAGCAAATGGAACTGTAGCTGAAGAGAAGCCCGTGTTATACTGTCAGTGGTTACTCAAACCATAATGGAATGGAAAAAAGGGGGGACAACAAGTCACAAACTGTGGATACAAACCATGCAGAGACGAGTTAACAGAAGAAGGGACTGATGGGAAACTTACCAGAGCGATAACAGTGGCTCCTGCCCCAGCGCAGGCCACAATGTACAGATGATAGGACAGGTAGAACTGCAACAGGACAAACAGGATTCATCTTTTTACTTTTCTGTTTTTTTAAACAACAGCCACTCGTCCTGTTTCCCTCCCTTTGAATCCTAATTATAAGTTATTGATCCTATGTTCTCCTATGACCGGGGTGTCAAACTGATGTTGGTTCACCGGCCACATACAACCTGATTAGATCTACAATCTTAACATGATGAACTATACATACAATATACATACATACTATACATACAAGTCCATGTTTTTACCCCTTTGTTCTCATACAAACAAATACAAGTATAGTATAAATATGTTATTTATTCATATTTTATTGAATATAATTTTACAAAAAAATATCCTTAACATGAAGTGTTTGTGTATTTTTTATAATTTTCAAAATCCATAAGGCCAGCTAAATTGAACACCTAGCGGGCCAGTTTTGGTCCCCGTGCCATATGTTTGACACCCCGTCCTATGAGGTCAATTTAAGGTAAAAAAAAAATCTTCTCACCTCACTGGTGTTGCAGATGTCACCGAGTGTGGATCCACAAGCCTTGCCTGGTGTGGCATTCCAGGGAATGATTCCTGTAGGCATGGAATTCAGAGAGATACAGTACATTGGAATTCCTGAGCCGTTAATATTTCAAACCTGAAGACTATGAATGGAACAAGTCTGCGAGGTCAACAGCATCATCTGCACATATCTGGGTGTTTGAAATGAATCAAATAAATATTTTTCTCTTATATTAGCTAAATATTTTAACTGAAATCTTTGTCAATGGATCCACAGTCTACTAATATTGACGGAAAATGAAGAGTATATTTGTTTTTGTACGACCAAACATAAACCAAGGCTAAAGATTAGTGAATGCACGTCTCACATCCAATCAGGTTCAGCTGTTGTAGCAGTATTCGTCCTGACATTTACCCAGTTACAGCTGCAACTCCATGCTCTGCACAGAGACTGCAACTTTAAAGTCATCCCAAATGACAAGGTCGACTGAGAAAAAAGGTCATAACTTGGTTTCATTATTCTCATTCAGTGACCTGACATTTCAGATGTCAGCAAAAGCTTACATTCACAGTGAGATTGGATACGGCAGGAAAAAAAACAAGTCTTTGTTCAGTCAGGAATGATCATGTGAAAAATAAATTACATCAAGGCAGAGTGTCTCAATCTACGGCACACAGACCAAATATGGGTCTATATGGGAAATATGATTTTCATTTTTTATGTTGTGCAGATGTTTTATATACTAATTGCAAACGAAGATTTTACGTGGCTCTGGTTTTTACTGGATTTTTGTTTTTATTGTTAATTTAGTTCTCAGAGCTGGTGATGTCAGACTGGACGACAACAATGGGCTGTTTTATGGGTGGGACCTTATAGAACAGCAGCAGATTTAAATGGTTCCATACAGCTATACAGACACATTTTATAGAGTTACTTAATTAACTTGTGTAAAAAAGTACAATGTACACATAATACTGCACGCCCACACAGTGGCACGGCACAAAACGTCGTAAACTTTCAACAACATTCATACCAGTATGACCGCCAACAAATGTCTCAACCGCTACACTTTTATTAGCCGTCTATCTCTCCATCAGCAATTCTTCTACACCACTTATTGTGGTCTACATGAAAGCATGGCTCACTGGCCAATCACAACAAAGCCCACAGACTGGGCCAAGCCTCGACATGAGACGCGAGAGTAATTATTGTTTCTCCGATGCCAAACTATACATTCCCCAGAGCATAAAGCTAATGCTAATGCTAATGCTCACCATACTGACGAACGTCCACGCAGATGGAGTCGATGTTGGTGAGGTTGGCCACGGGAGACTTCATGGCGTTGCAGGTCGACCACATGTTGTAAAAGAGGAAGACCGGTACGGCCGAGAAACCAAACACACCGAGCCAGGCCACGCCCAGAATGTATGTGAGGAACACAAACTGAGGAAACAAGTTTTTGGTACAGAATTAGATTTAAGTCATTGAACAATAAACCAAAACTGGGATTGATGTCTACATCTACTTCATTTGAATACAAATCAGACAGGCCTGAGTTGCAGTCAGGAGGCTGCTGTGTGGACGTACCATTCCACTGATGCAGCGTCCACAGATGGTGGTCTTGAACTCGCTGTGCAGTTCCTTCACTGCACTGGTGGTGTAGAAGCCCTCGGCCAGCAGAATGATCCCATACAGGAAGAAAAATGAAGCGATCCCGTAGATGACATACTGCATCAGCTGTATTCTGTTCAGACACAAGGCCAGAGGTGGATGTACTGTAAGTGGTACCACCGAGGCTGCGGTAGGTTCCGACAGTGAGACCACATCATGGTTTGATACATTAAAAAAAAAAAAAACCCAGCTATGCCTGGAGAGATGTCCACAATAAATGTCTGGTAGATAAACTGCGTTTCACTCCGTTATCTGCTGCAGACATTGGTGTTATTGTTAAATATCTCTAACCTGCTTTGGCTGATTAACAATCAACAGATGGTTATGATCAAGAGAGTCTGAGTGGAGAAGCTAAGAAGACCAAATGTGGAGACGAGAGGTGATGTACTTATGGGAACGGTCCACTCTGAGACCAACTGTGCCTGTAACATTAAACAGTGCACTCTGAGTCTACACTAACATCAAACACGTGCACATTCCTGTCTCTTGTCAATTCTGTTTTTTATTGTCAGGATTAATGGATGCACTGCAACAAAAAAAATCTCCATATTAGGACTGATCCTAAGGATAACGTGATCGTAGCAGACACTCAACGCTAAAAATAGCCCACATAAAGTCACCTTTAATAAACTCCAATAAACCCCCGAGATTCAACCTATTTTTTTAAAGGCTACATTTTCCATTACTTTGACATAAAAGACACAACATTTTGAACTTCAGACACCAGATCATTTCATGATGCAGTGCAGTGCTGTTCCAGGTTACTTACACATCAGTCAGCATGGCGTGATCGCTGGTGACTTTGGAGAAGTGAGTTTCCAGGATGGTCACAGTTCCGGTGAGAGCCACGTGGCCACATCCGCAGAACAGGGCAACACCAGAAAAGCAGAGGATTGTAGCCACGAGCGATGCATATGGCACCCCCCCTAAGCATTTGATGCAGCACTCAAAGCAACCTGTGGAAAACGGAAAGAAGAACAGTGGTTCAACTTGATGAAAAAAAACAAAAAACAAAACTTCAAAATAACTTTAAGAGCTAAAACATAAGTGAAAGTGTTTTGTTGATGCAACAGGCAATGACAACATATATATTACTGTTTCCATCGTGCCATTCTCCATCCATACAACATCAGGTTTTAGTTTTATCCCAGACCAAAAAGACAATTATAAAAAAAGTCTACAGGAAGCAGTGCAGACAGATGAAAGTGGCTAAAAAAAAGAAAAATCAC